>NW_004444036.1:8176353-8207194 GCF_000243295.1 Trichechus manatus latirostris
CAGGCTTTTAAGACTCCAGATGCTACTCACCAAGGTAGAATGTAGAACATTTTCTTTATAAACTATGTTATGCCAACTGAGCTAGATGTTCCCCAAGACCATGGTCCCCACAGCCCTCCGCCCAGCAATTCGGTCCCTCAGGGAGTTTGGATGTGTCTATGGAGCTTCCATGACCTTTCCTTGTACAAGTTGTGCTGGCTTCCCCAGTACTGTAACCAACAACTCTTAACAGCACTTGAGAGTTCTACAAATTATACAATCAGATTAGGATCCTCACCTCATCCCAAAGCAAACACAGCAATGGGCATTACAAAACACAATATTGCCTGGGTCTTCCACCTACCTTATCACCCTGCAGCAGACAGTATCACAGAATGCCATAATGGGCTTTTAAAACAGGGACTACTGAGTAAAGTTGGAGGGCAATATTCCCTCCCCAAATGGACAAAAGTACTATTAGGACCAATAGTCCTAATCACTCTAAACTCTTGCTCCTACAGCATAACCACACCATATGTAAATGCAATACAAGCTAGCAGGCCACCAATAGAGACTCTGTGAACCCTTCTGGTGTACACCCCAACACCCAATATAACACAACTACCTGTTTTCAAGGACATAAGAGGCCTAACATTGCCTCCCCCAGCAAAGGAGCATCCACCTGGTACTTTCACTTTTCCTTTGTCTCTTACAGAAAATCTAAGCCTAACCATTTTTCCCTTGACCCTGACGAGGGCCTCACATGGACCACTGATTCCAGGACCATCCTAGCCAACATTTCTTACCATTGAGCACAAGCCAGGCAAACAACCCATCTTTCTCCATCTGTAGAGAAAGATGCCCTCACTTACTACTTGTGTGTTTTGCTTCTTTAAAGGCACTGTGAAGCTACTCCTAACACCTCCATTCAGGCAACACCACTTGGGCAATACTCAGGGGAAGTCAGATCCCCTACTGCTGGCTGCTGATTGCCTCCGACTTTAACGACCCCTATTCTGCTGTGGTGCCCCTCTCGTACCTGAGGAGGCCTTTCCCTCACCAGTGTCAACTAATGTACATTGGTGAATTACTCTAACCCTGATAATCTACACCTTGTTACGAACCAGGTATGTCTGGAAACACAATGCTACATGTACCTCACAAGGAGACACACCATGAAAGTCAGATTGGGGGCAATGGGAACCATGCTGCTGGTTTTTAGGGTTAGTCAACTCTGTTAATGCTACCACATTAGGGTTAGTGCTCCTCACCTTTATCTACCACCACTACCAATGTTTCTTCAGGCTAAGCCAGACTCTATGATACCGCTTATGACTCATAGGTGCCTTCTACGCCCTGTGGACCAACTTTTATATCAAATCAGACCAAACACACTATTATTACCTAATGCCATAAAAAAAACAGACCAGTGGTCTGCCACTAATCGAGTCTAATTTAAAAACTGCCTCCAAATAATATGCATCCAATATTACAACCAGGATCCTCATGATTGGTGCAATCGAATTCAAAATGCCATAATACAAAGCCAATGCCAACAGAACGTACATGATTACAAAACTAAAATATTGACACTTACTAACCCATGAGATAACAATAAATGTAAGCCCTGCCAACAATGTACACCCTTACAACGACCGGCCTCTTTCCCTATTAATTATAATGATCTCTTCCCCTCTCTGGTACAAGCCCCATTTATTGAGGCAGAAAGAAATCATACTCACCAATCTGAGCAAGAAGGGACATGGTCAAGGGAACTTTACCATAGACCTTATCCCTGCCTACTAATCAATAAATATATACAAAGAAGGCAAGGTATACAACAAAATATTACCTGGGACAAGGTATGTCTTAAAAATCAAGGACTTCAACCAGCTTGAGAATTCCTCCCTAACCTCACCTTCTCACAATACCAACAGCAAGTTTATACAACATTCAGTGGAAATGGGCTCTAAAGCAATTGCAACACTGGCTGACCACAGTAAACAATGATAGCTCTTGGGTGTTACAGCAAAGGCAAGTCTTACAAAAAACATATTGAATCCCATGGAGAAATCTAACCGCTCTCTACTTAGGAGTTTCTCCACGTGTCTTAGTTATCTAGCACTGCTATAACAGAAATACCACAAGTAGATAGCTTTAACAAAGACAAATTTATTCTCTCACAGTCTAGGGGGCTAGAAGTCTGAATTCAGGGTGCCAGCTCCAGGGAAAGGCTCTCTCTGTGTCAGCTCTGGGAGAAGGTCCTTGTCATCAATCTTCCCCTGGTCTGGGAGCTTCTCAGCACAGGGACCTCAGGTCCAAAGGAGATGCTCTGCTCCTGGCAGTACTTTCTCGGTGGTATGAGGTTCCCCGTCTCTCTGCACGTATCTCTCTTTTATATCTCAAAAGAGACTGATTTAAGAAACAACCTAGGGTCACTATGAGTTGGAATTGACTCCAGGACAATGGGTTTGGTTTTTTAATCTTGTAGATTGAGTCCTGCCTCATTAACATAACTGCTAATCCCACTTCATTAACATCATAGAAGCAGGATTTACAACACATAGGAAAAGCCTATCAGATGATGAAAGGGTGGACAATCACACAATACTGGTAATCATGGACTAGCCAAGTTGACACACATTTTTGAGGGGACACAATTCAATCCATAACACCACCTAAACTGGTCTAACAACTTGCTTACAGCTATTATAAATTTTCCAGACTTACCAAAACCACCATTAATAAGAACTTGAGAAATAATTAAGGAAGATTTCCCCCAACGATAACCTTTTGGGGACTCTTTTGCCGAGTCCTCAGAAACCAGTCACATCTCACATTATCAGAGATAGAAGAAAAGGCACTCAGGGATACCCAAACAAAGCTAACCTGGGAGGAAATTTATTGGTGTATTCACACCACCTTCTCCCAAAGGGCCACCTCTGAGGCTATTAAAGCTATACAAATAGCTGCCCCCGAAAAACTTCCCCTAGAACAGAGGCAATGGAGCAGGTGATCCCCCCTGAAACACAGCAATGTCACAATAAACAGGGACAGAAATGGGCCATATGTATAATACAATTAATGTCTATTTTTAAAATAACTTGCCCCATCTGTCAAGACCCCATATGTGAGTACCCCATAGTTCAGGATCTAATTGGGTGCGTGACTAAACGAACAACTTTTTATCAAACAGCTGAAAGTACCTGCAAAGCCTATTCCACACCTATGGAAGCACACCAGTACTATTTGCTATTGGCAATCGGCAGGGAACTCAATCACCAGTGTACACCAATCTGAGCAAGAAGGAACACACAATAGCCCACCAAACCAAACCTGCATACAGCCTTAGCCACTACAATACATAAGCTGCATACTGGGCTTGCTTCCACCAAACTGATTTTAGTGCACATACCACAATACCATTCCCCTGGCCAAGCTCTCCCATAAACCTCACTTATCAAGATGAGCCTATTCTCCCAACCATCAATATCCAACAACAATATCCAAAGGCTAATCTCACACAAATACGTGGGCAACTGTAGGCTGAGCGCATAACCAATTTAGTTGGCCCTGGTGCTGAATGCAAGGCAGATAACATGCAAGTTGGTTTGACTATAACATTATATACTCTTATTAACACCACCTGTAATTGCTCTAAGCCACACTTACCTGCATAGGAACACAGAGGATACAGGCAACAGAGGGAGACTTGTAGGCCTGTAAGGGAATCAAATGGCTTCACCTATCACAATCTTCCCCTTATCCTACCCTGAAAAATATTTTCTGCACTTGGGTTTGGCTCAAAATTCCAACATATTTTTACTCAGCAGCAGAACACCGCAAGTACTTGCCCCCACAAACCACACTAGCTGCAAATTTCCAATGCTGCAAACAAGCTTTCCCAATAGTTCCCCTGGTAGTAACTGCCCTAAAGTCACTGATTTTGGAGGCAGCAGAAACATCCTATGTGTGGGACACCACACAATTAAAAGACACACAGAAAGTCATGTTTAAGGAGTTATCCCCCCAAATTAAACCACCCAAGGAATGGAACTCTTGGCCAAATCCCATGACACTTTCAGGGGCCATGGTATTAGATAACCACACAGCCCTAGATTACTTACTGGCTGCTGAAAGAGGGTTCTACACACTTGCTAACACATCTTGTGGCATGTGGGTAGATAACACCAAGTTTTATAGGGTAGCCTGGGACATGCACCAAAGGGGCCATAATGTGAGTATAGTCTAAACAGATTGAACAAGTCAAAATGTTCCCCTTTTTCTGATCTATTTTCCTGGCTTTCCACCACTAAATGGACAGGCTGGCTATGAACAGGTTTTGATATTCTAATTTGTGTTCTTACAGGATTCTGGATCTTTAGGATGCTTTACCGCTGGCTCCAAACTCAGGCATTATGAAATAACATACAACTTAGATTATGAAACAACATGGGGACAGGGAATGGATTGTTGTATAAATGGGCCACAGATAGCCCCTGTGTATTGGCCTAAAATGACCCTCATATTGTTTACTTCTTCACAGCTGGCTAGAGCCATTAGCCCAAAGCACACTGGTGCCAAATTCTAACTATTATGCATCCAATTGCTTTAAATATAGTCCAAATAAACACATTTTAGCCATCTAGAGCGTACCTACTTTACATAATCCATGAAACTACACACAACATCTGTTAACCATAGATAAGACACACGCTATACCTATAAAAGACCCCAAATAGTTGCTGCCCATGGAAGCTCTCTGACCCAGAGACTCACCACTTTCCTGCTGAACAACATCATGTAAATACATTAAGTCTCCACTCTGCTTTCCTCCTCTCCCCGAGAGGTCCTTTGCCTTATTCTCCTTCAGGGTGATGGCCTTGTGCCACTGTCTCTGGAAGGTCTTTGTGCTGAGAGGAACTTCCCCTCTTATGCAACCCTGTCCAAGCATCACACAATAAAGCTTGTGTGTTACTGCCTCTCATAGTCCCAACTTTCCTTGATCAACCCCGAAATCCTCGCAGTTACCACAGTGCCCTTTCCTGAGTACAGTTTCCTCATCTCTTATTTAAGGTGGGTGAATCATATTACATAGTCCTGGGATTTCATCCAGTTCCTGGGGTTCACATTACCCCTTTCAGTGTCAAGAACTCCCATTTTGGAGTGGTGTCTGGGGTCTTAAAAGCTAGCAAGCGGCCATCTAAGATGTGTCAGTTGGTTCCAATCACCTGGAGTAAAGGAGAATGAAGAACACCAGAGACACAAGGAAAGTATTAGCCCAAGAGACAGAAAGGGCCACATAAATCAGAGACGTCATCAGCCTGAGACCAGAAGAACTAGATGGTACCTGGCTACCACCAATGACCGCCCTGACAGGGAACACAGCAGAAGAGTCCCTGATGGAGCAGGAGAAAGGTTGGGTGCAGAACTCACATTCTAGTAAGAAGACCAGACTTAATTGTCTGAATGAGACTGGAGGAACCCCAGAAGGCATGGCCCCCGGACTCTCTGTCAACACAGAACTAAAACAATTCCCGAGGCCAACTCTTTAGACAAAGATTGGACTGGACCGTGGGACATAAAGTGATACTCGTGAAGAGTGTGCTTCTTAGCTCAAGTAGATACATGCGACTAAATGGGCAGCTCCTGTCCGGAGGTGAGATGAGAAGGCAGAGAGGGTTAGGAGCTGGTTGAATGGACACGGGAAATCAGGGATGGAAAGGAGGAATGTGCTGTCACCGTATAGGGAGAGCAATTAAGGCCACATAACAATATATGTATAAATTTTTGTATGAGAGACTGACTTGAATAGTAACTTAAACTACAACAATAAAAAAAAAAGCTAAAAGAAAAAAAAAAGAATTTCCATTTTATTGTTTTACGGATCTATGGGATAGTCATCCTCCTTCCTTAAACCACCCTCCCTGTACCCTGGCCATTTCATCACCTAGTTACATGCACCTTGTCTTCAGGTGCTCAAACATCACTTCCTCAGGAAAGCTTTATCTGACCACTCACACTTCACCCAGGTGAACTCCCGTGTTCTATGCTATAGGCTCTCATAGGAGCGTGCATTTTCCCTTCATTGCACTCATCAGTTTACTTTTAAGCATTTATATTACCACTGACTTAATGTCTGTCAGCACCACTGAAATTTTAGCTCAATAATGGCAGCAGCAGGTCTGTTTTGTTACTGCTTCCTCCCAATGGCAGAGTCTGGCACATAGCAGCTGCTCAAAAGGCATTTCTGAAATTAAGTAATTCATCTAAGATGCATATTCAGCAGCAAAATCTCTATGAGTATGACCAGGGCACATCATGAAGGGTGATGTCTCAATCCATAAAAAAATGTATCAATGACAGAACGTCAGGCAGTGGGACAGGCATATGAAGATGACATGGGAATGAAAAGGCCTTTCAGGTTCATGGAATGACATCACCTCAGCGTCTGTCTAAATATGTACAAGGCCTGCTTTGCAGGCTAAACACCAACAGCCACCACCTTAATTTTTTAAAGATTACTGTAGAAAAACACATGCCCCTGGCTCATGAAGAATACTAGAGAAAGGCTTCACATCAGTGCATGCCCTCTCTCACTCTTTCTCACAAATTAAATTAAAGTGAAAATCACATTTAAGATTAGCCCTTCTCCCATCCATCACCTTAACAGAACCCTTACTATGTGTACAAATAATGATACATCAAAACTAGTCCATAGTGGTCTAGGAACTACTTTCACATTCAAAAGATCTAGTGCACAATCATTTGTGATTCCTGGCTTGATGAGCCTTCCCTAAGCACCCTAACCCACCTTCACTCTTTTGAAATCCACATTTTAAAATTAGTCTGACATTTAACTAATATGAATAAGAAGAACTACAATGTTTTGCCAGGAACTTTACTAAGGCTTTATGTTCTTTTTTTTTTACTTAAAACAATAACAAACATTTATTAAACTCACAGTTCCTATGGATCAGCAGTTCATGAACAGCTTAGCTGAGTGGTTGTAGTTAGGGTGTCCCATGAAGTTGCAGTCAAGATGTCAGCCAGGGTTTCAGTCATCCGAATTGACTGGAGCTGGAAGATGTGCTTCCAAGGTGGTGCACTCACAAGGCTGGCAAGGTGGTGCTGTTGATTAGCGGGAGGCCTCTGTTTCTTCCCATGTGGGCCTCTCCACAGGCCTCGTAAATATCCTCATGACTTGGTGGATGACCTCTCCTAGAATGAGGGAGGGACCAATATTGTTTTTCCTTGCCTCAAACAAATGACAAAAAGCTTCAGAAAGCTTGACTTATGACCCCAGGAGGTAGAGGGACTACTCTTTGACTCACACAAGTAATGTCAAAAGGCTGGGGATGTAGCTGCCCCTGGCAGAACGGACAATAAGAGTGCAGCCTTAGGAATAAGCTAAACTTCCAGGAAATGCAGAAAAACCTGCATTTTTCCAGGGGACAAATGTGGACCTCATGAAAGGCAACACCCTGAGACTGTAAAGGAAAAGCAGTCAAGTGGGCCACCCAGAGAGGCAGAAGGACCCTATAACCAGGTTTGTGTGTGTGTGTGTGTGTATGTGTGTGTGTGTGTGTGTGGAAGGGGTGTCACAAAATATCTAGATGCTAAGGAAGAGTCTAAGAGTCCAGTCAAAAGAAAGACAGGGGATGTGAAGGGAATCTGCAAACATCCCCATGAGAGTGTCTGACCAGGATTTCCTCTGAGTATCACAAAGCCCCAAGGCCACATTACAACTTGGTCAACCATGTGAGCGTGCGCTCTTCTTCCACAATCCCCTCTGTCTCTAGGTCCCCACTTAGGACCAGAAAAAGCATGTGATCAAGTTGGAAGAAAATGGAGAGAAGGCAAAAAGAAGTTGACTATGTCTGTCCACCCCACATACATATAATTTCAGCTTCACAACATGGGGAAGGTATCATTATCTTCCATGAAGAAACTGAGGCTCAGAGAGATTAAATAAACATCCCAAATCCACAAGGTGCTAGAGCTCAGATTTAATCTAGAAATGGGTGACTCCACAATCTATGCTCTTAACCTCCATCAGCAGTGGTTTTTAACCAGACATACGCACATACACACTTGTTAAACTAAAGGCATTTGTGCCTCCCCTTCCTGCTTCCACTCGCCCCCCCCCCCACCCTGGTCTCAGCACATGATTGTTTTTTAAGCCCCCGCCAGGTGTTTCTGAGGTACATCATGGGTTAAGAGCTGCCCCTCTGTGCCTTATGGTTTTGTATTATTAATATGGGCAGCTGACTCTAGATGGATGGTCTTCAGGGCAGGGACCTTACCTCCAGCTTACTTGGGGTTGCCATTGTGACAGAACAATGGCTTGCCCTGAAGTAGGTAGGCATCAGGAAATATCATTGGATGAAAGGATTCAGAGCAACTGCCACCCAGACTGTCAGTTTCCAGGGGGTTCCAGTGGGACTGAGGGATGTGCAGGATGTGCCTGGGAGCTGGCTGACCTCGTCACTCTCTCCCGTGGGTGGGAGGTTCACTGGGGCCCACTTGGGGTACAGTTCCTGCTGCTGGCAGGGGCACCTCAGCCCAGCCTAGAGCAAAGAGGTGTTAGGAAATAACAATCTTCCCAAACTTCCTCTCCCAGTTCCTCAGTTTATAGGCTCAGCTCGGAGCCTAGAAGTCACTGAGGTGTGTGGCTGCTTGTCCAACGATCAACATGGATCACCGAAGCCGATTACGGGGCATAGGCCTGAGCCGAACCCCTGGGACCCAGCCCCGGGCCCCCCGGGTCCCATTTCCCCTCTATGTGGAACAGGAGGCCAGGGAAGGAGAAGAATGGGAGCGAGAGCTACCGCGTCAGAGGCCTCCTATCTATGGGCCCCCCGAAAGTGAAGAGATGCCTGACAATGTTATGGGTAAGGACATGCCCTCCCACCCTGGGCAGAAAGGGATGGCTTCATCTTTCTCATCCTTTGTCCATAAGAGACAGGGGCTAGGAAGCGGAATGCAGGGCATATAACGGGCAGAACTAGGGTGACGGGTGAGTTTCAAAAGGATAGGTTTCCTATCTGCCTCAGAGGGTTGTCATGAGGAGCAAGAATATATGTGAAAACAACCTGAAAGTGAGAAAGGCTGTTTGGAATATTACATGTTATGTACAAAGTAAGTGTTCATAATACCAAATGCTTTCCCTGTACCAGGTGCTTTGGGAAACAAAGATGAAATTAGACATCAATTACAGCCACAAGGACTTGACAGTCTAAGAGAGAAAAGACAAACTGTTAGGATGGCTTCTGTGGGATTCAGAAAGATAACAAGGGTTCACAGGAAGACATAAGGGACCTGGGGGAGCACAGAAGCTGCTGATGGCTCCTGTCTTACTGGTGTGTGTTCTGTCTCTTTCCTCAGTCTTCACCTTCCATCCTAGCAAATGGGTAGGTGATGGGGTAATTATTAATAGATAAACCAACACTGTGCTGGGAAAAAAGGTTTTTGCAGAACTTTTCAAGTCTTGATTTAAAAAAAAATGTACACCTCTGAGACAGGCTTAAATCACCAAACTGCCTGCATGCCTTTAGTTCCTTGCCAGCTGGAAGAGAATAGTCTGAAGATACTGCTTTCCACATTAGACTTTTCTTCTCCAAGTTTTCCCAGGACCTGAAAGGGCTGCAACTAGATGGGGATCATGACGCTATTCATGAAGATCACTGTAAGGAAAAAAACGAACAAATATCTGTTAGAGGTATAAAGGAGCCCTGGTGGCGCAGTGGTTAAGCGTTCGGCTACTAATCAAAAGGTTGGCAGTTCGAACCCACCAGCAGCTCCTTGGAACTCTGTCCTGTAGACTCGCTGTAAGTCGGAACTGACTTGATGGCAATGGGTTTGGTTTTTTTGGTTTGAGAAGTATAAAGTGCAAGCCATTCAGAGGCAGAAAGGTTAGTTCTAGTTTTCAGGAGAGATGGTGTCCAGTAGTGAAGACTTGTGGAGGAGATGGGCCTGGAAGGATGAGCAAGGTCTAAACCTGTGCTGAGGGTGGGCAGCCAGACACAAGCGGCCTTCGTCAAGTTGGGCAAGGCTTGGTTTGGCGGGCTAGGCCCGCCCCAAGGGCGCAGGTGCAAACCAGCTGGAGGGTGAGGGGGTGGGGCCGCCGCCCACGTGGTGGGGGGAGACAGCCGAAAGAGGACCCCCAAACTCATCCTTTGCCCACGGGAGGCAAAATGCAAGCCGGTTCAGAGGCAGAAAAGTTAGTTTCAGATTCGGGAGGCGATGGTGTGCAATGGTGAGGCTTTGTGGAAGAAATGGGCCTGAAAGGATGACAGAGCCTAAAACTGTGCTGAAGACAGGAGGGCGAGAAGAGGCTTTTCCCGAGCTGGGCGACACTTGGTGGCCCGGGGCCGCTGCAGGCCGCAGGCGCAAACGGGGCTAGGGGGATGAGGAGGTGGGGCTGCCGCCCTCGTGGCGGGACCGGGCAGGGGCGGGGGGGGCGGGTGCGGAGCAGGTCTCGCGAGGCCGCGCCCCGGCTCGCGCGGTCGTGGTCCGCGCGTTTGTTACTGTCTGTGGGCGGGGTAAGTCGCGCTCGCGCCGAGGGACGTGTGGCTACACTCGCGTGGTCATGGAGGCGCCGCTGCCAAAGTTGCTAGCCGCGACAACCCCGGCCCGGAGCCGAAGGGTCTTGCTGCCGCTGCTGCTGCTCCTGCTGCCGACCGGAGCTTTGCGGGGCTGGGAGGCAGAGGAGAGGCCACGGACCCGCGAAGAAGAGTGCCACTTCTACGCAGGCGGACAAGTTTACCCCGGGGAGCCGTCCCGGGTATCGGTCGCGGACCACTCCCTGCACCTCAGCAAAGCCAAGAGTAGGTGGTGCTTCGCCAAAGGGTGGTGACCGGTGGCGGGTGGAGGCAAGAGATGGTGGGGACGACCCAGACACACGTATACTGTGGTTGCAGTAGCTCCCCGGGGGCTTGGGCTGTATGTACCCCCTGGTACTCTCCCGGGGGGTGAAGGAATGGAGGGGTACTCCAGCTGCAAGGAAAGGAATATTTTCCACTGATCAGATTTTGGAAGAGATTGTGGTTACTCCAGAAGCCGCAGATGAAAGAAAAAGGGTGGTCCTAGTCCGTGCTTGAAGGCATCGAGGATGTTGTGCAAGCTGAAACACTTCCTCATGCATCGCAAGTTCCTGCCGAACATCCCGTCGGTTTCCAAGTACTATTCGAGATTTATCTACTTGTTTTAATTTTAGTGTTCAGGGAGGATACATGGATAGGTTGAATAATAATTCACAGAAAGTTTTATTAAACAGAAAAGTGACTAAACAAAATGTTCAGGAGGGCAAACATTCATCTCTTATTTTTGTAGCACCTTATAAGGAAGACTATTAAAAGCCATCTTCCAAAATCTGTATATTTATTGGGTATTCTTTGTGTTTCTCGGAACTGAATAATCTATTACAGAGTGTACTTTGGAGGGAAACGGGAAAAGAGGAGGTTGGAAATAACACGTTTGGGTTGATGATAAACCTTGTGGCAAATTGGTGTGCTGCCAGTTAGGCCTTTGATTATTTGCATTTTTGTCCAATGTACACAGCGAATGGCCACTTTCAGGGAAAGACACGTCAGACTAATACTTAAAAAGAACTTAGAAAGTTGCGGCATGCTGCAGCTGGATGTTAAAGTAGCCAAAAAGAAGTGGACGGTGACGATAGGGAAAAAGACGGTTGCTTGCTTGCTTTTCAGTAACCTACTATTCCAGCGGATCATTTGACAATCTGTAGGTGTGTATTTACTTGGCTTTTGTGGTTCCGTTACAGCTTGTTCCGTGCCAGTATTCAGTGAAAAAAGTAATGCTTCACAATTATGAATCCCTAGTGTTAATTGGGGATGTTATGACTAAGGATGGGGTGGGAGTGATAAATGAGAAAACTTTCGCCTCCTTAATATGCAGTTCTTTCCTACTGAAAGTTAACTACTTTTGGATTTTAGTTTGTAGAAAGCCAGTTTTGCACTTATTAAAAGTATTAAATGGTATTTACAAGTCCCGTTGGTTTTACTTGCCTGGGAAGATATTTTGAAATACGTCAGTTAAGTGTTTACTGACATCACATGTATTTCTCCTAGGAAACAAATCCATTCCAAGGCTGCTCGTGGAAGCAAAACATAATAGATTACCGTTTACCAGCAAACTTTTTCAAATTTTAGATATTTGCTACATTTCTGTTTCACATTAGGGTAATCTAGTATTAAAGATATAAGAACTTTTATTCATAAAATGGAATATTATAGAACCATTAAGGTCATATTCTCAGATAATTTTTAGTAACTTGAAAAACTGTTCATGATTAATTTACTGTTTACTTTAAGAAGAGGGAGTGCAACATGACCCAAATTTGTGTGTTTAAAAAAAGACTGGGGGAAAAAAACACCAAAATGTTACCAGTAGTTAAATTGATGGGAGTTAAGGAGGGGGTGATTTAAATATTCTTCTTTATACTTCTTTGCATTTACCAGAATATTTATATTAACTATATTCAGGATAATTTTTGTTTTTTTAACAGTGCAAGGGGTTGCTTTGGGAGTTCCGTTTATAGATCTTAGCAAAGTAACTGCATTATTTTTGCTCTATAAATGGATGACAGTTTTTCTTTGAACAAACACTGCAATTCCTAAATCCAAAAAAACAAACCCGTTGCTGTCGAGTCGATTCCCACTCATAGCGACCCTATTGGACTGAGTAGAACTGCCTGGTAGGGTTTCCAAGGAGCGCCTGGTGGATTCTAACGGCCTGTCTTTTGGTTAGCAGCGGTAGGTAGCTCTTAATCACTACGCCACCAGTGTTTAGCTGCTAATCAAAAAGGTGGGCAGTTCGAATCCACCAGCCCTGCTCCTTGGAAACCCTGTGAGGCAGTTCTACTCCGTCCTGTAGGGTTGCTATGAGTCGGAGTCGACTCGACGGAAATGGTATCCCTAAACCAAGAACGCAAAATTTTCAGAATAAAATTTATTTTTCAGATTTAGTTTCCCAATATGCAGTAATCATTAAGGAGTGTCATTGTAGTACATCGTTACAATTATTACAAGCTCACACTTAATAGTAGCGTTTTAAGTACTGTGTATAAAGCATGGCATCCTGGTGCCACAGTGGTTAAGATCTCAGGGTGCTTGCTAAACCAAAAGCTCGGTAGTTCGAATCCACCAGCCGCTCCTTGGAAACCCTATGGGGCAGTTCTACTCTGTCCTGTAGCGTTGCCATGAGCCGGAATTGACTCAACTGCAACGAGTTTGGTTGTTTTTTTGGTTTTGGTATATGTATATTTCAGTACTCTTCTGTTGGAGGAGCCCTGGTGGCTAAGTGGTTAAGTGTTCTGCTGCTAACAAAAGGTCCGAGGTTCGAACCCACTAGCTGCTCCGCGGGAGAAACGCTTGGCAAATCTGCTCCAGTAAAGATCACAGCCTTGGAAACTCCATAGGGCAGTTCTACTCTGTCTTAACAGGGTCCCTATGAGTCGGAATTCGACTCGACAGCAATGTGTCTGGTTTTGGTTATCCTTTTGCTATCTAATTCTCCCTCCTGGCCTTTACCTAATCAAATCAGGATTATTTATGTGAAGTAAGCTACTGGCTCAAGATAAGTAATCACATGTTATATGTTAACTTCACAGAGAAATTCTTGTTCAGTTTGTGTCTATTTACTGAATGACCTTAAATGCTGAATACTGTACAAAAGCATAAGCCTTACTTTCTAGGAACCTTATTCAAACTTGGAAGCAAATATTGACCTCAGTGTACCTAATGCTTCTGAAAGTTGAAGTGCTATCTGAATGTGGTAACAGAGCATCAAGATACATTATTATCAGATTACAGCACAGCCTTGTAAGAGAGTGGCATGAACTGTTAAATTTTGAATAGGTCACTTGAAACCTGTCGTGGGGGTCTCCTCTTGCAAGGCCTTCTAGTAAAATAATTCAATGGTCTGGGATTTTACACTTCTGGCCTGACTTGTATGGTACTGAGTGTAGTCTAATCTGCATCAGGTCCTCAGTGTATACATGAGAAGCATCCACAACAAACCACACTAGCATTAGCAGTACTTACTTGTACTTTGTCTCCAATAGAATCAGGTATTTTCTTGCCAAACATGGTTGTTGCAGGTATCCTGAAACATCGTTTACATTCATTATTGTCTTAGGTAATTATCAGATCCCTGTTAGCTCTTGCAGTTTTAAAACGTTAATAAAGGAGCATATATATTACTATATCACCATTTTTTTAAATATTTTGATCATTTTGTTCAATATAATTGGTTCCCTTTGTAATTCTATGTATTTTGTTTTATGTATTCAATAACATTATTCTGAGAAGGGGTCCATAGGCTTTGCCACACTGCCAAATTGGTCCAAAGGTTAAGAAGCCCTGATATTTAGTGATTTCCTAAAGATGTCCTTCTGCCATCCCACCAACTTTCTCAGTGCTATAAAACATCATGTAATTGTTTTCTTTCTTAGTTTCCAAGCCAGCACCTTATTGGGAAGGAACAGCTGTGATAAATGGGGAATTTAAGGAGCTCAAGTTGACTGATTATCGTGGAAAATACCTGGTCTTTTTCTTCTACCCACTTGATTTGTAAGTAATATATGTAAACAACAGTGAAGCCTCAGTTATTATTCAAGAAGACAAAATAGTTAGAAATGTTTTTATTTGGCTCTTGGTTCTTAAAAAGGCAAACTGAGGTGAGAAATTTATTCAGAAAGACAACATCTATAGTATATTTCAGAATCATATTGACCCCAATACTTCATACTTACAGCTACATGATTGTGTTATCATAATGTAATCATTAAAGAAAAGAAGGTGGAAGAGGACTTTAACAAGATAGTTCCAAATAGCTCATAGGGTTGGTATGGGAATGTTAAAAAAAAAAAAACAGTAAAATGATGTAAAATTTATGTGAGTCCTTCGAAAGCTATAAAGCACTATATAAATACAAAGTATTAAATAAAAGCTAATAAAATGGGGGGAGGGGTGCTGCCAGAAAGGAGAATTGAACGTTGGTGACCACTGATCCATTAAGCTATAATAAAAGTTTATTGAGATATTATTGGGAACTCTATAATATACTTTTTTATTAAATAATATTTGATCAAATGATAATCTTTTAGGCCCACTCCATCTTGAGAAGGTTCATATATAAAATTGTTCTTAATATGCATTTTTATATACTAAAGATGTTTATAAAAACAAACTTGTTTGATCCTTCAGGTAAATGTGTTTTGAAAAAACTGAATTAATTTTTTTTTTTAATTTTCAGCACATTTGTATGTCCAACTGAAATTATCGCTTTTGGTGACAGAATTGAAGAATTCAGATCTATAAATACTGAAGTGGTAGCCTGCTCTATTGATTCGCAGTTTACCCATTTGGCCTGGTCAGTATCTTGTATTTGTAGGAGAAAAAAACAGATTTACTCTTAAATCACGGACAGATAACTCTTAACAAGATAGAACTATAGTTATTTATCAGACTATTCAGGAATAGATTTATCTGAGCTGCTAGTTCAATGAAGTTTTGGTAAAAATCCTTAAGGATTTTATAGGACATTTCAAAATTAGGGGGAGAAATTAAATGCAAGAAATATGATTTCCATAGCAAAAACCACTGAATTGTGTAATGATGTTTTTATTGTAATAAATTGGGTAATGTTAATCTGAAGAAAAAAACTTTATACCATTCTCTGATCACAGTTATCTAGTATGATAAGTTATATTCAAAATAGCTTTTATATTTTCAAGAAGCAATATGTAAAAATTCATTAATGAAAGGATGTTCACCTAATTAGTGTCAAAGAATTGCCAATTAAAATGACAAGAGATGCATTTTCTCCTGTCTGATTGGCCAAGATTTAAAAGATTGAAAAAAATCATCAATGTTGATAAAGCTATAAAGAAATGGCACTCACCCACACACAACTGGTTCAGCATTTCTGGAGAGCAGTTAGGCATCACGCTTCAAAATTCAAAACGTGGATGGGATGTTAATGTGAGTTTTTAATAGTGTCCAGGCAGACTTTTTTTTCACACAGTAAAGATGTTCAGAATTATTTTGGTTTTAAAACTTGTTATTCAATTTATTAAAGTTGCAAATTCAAAACACAAGTTTTTCTCCACTTAAAATTCTTTTATATATCTAACATTTTAATTAGTTGGAGAACTACAATTTAATTATATTTCCTTAAGTCATCAGTTCCTTTTAAGTATTTTTATGGACCCCTGGTGGCACAGTGGTTAAGAGCTCTGGCTGCTAACCAAAAGGTAGGCAGTTTAAATCCACCAGCTGCTCTTTGGAAACGTTATGGGGCAGTTCTACTCTGTTCTATAGGGTTGCTATGAGTTGTAACAGACTCGATGGCAGTGGATTTTGTTTTAAGTATTTTTAAATGTAATTACATAAATTTTCATTTTCTTTTTAAGATTTTCAATTTTCAGACAAACCTTCCCAAGTATTTAATTCTTGCAAATTAATAAATGAATATGGTATGTCTTAAGTTCCTTTAAAGTGTCTTTACTATTTATAAATGTAATAAAATTTCAAATTACACATTTTAAATTGAAATCACAAAATGAATGTTATTCTAATATGCCAAATTCTCTTAAACATTATAAATAACTTCAGGTACAAATCTGTACTTAACTGTTGCTGAATGTAAAAATATTAAAACTATAGGTTTAATTTATTTTATCATTTCTTAGTAACTCTAAATTTTCCAGGGGTTAAAACATATACCCACTAAGGAAGAAGTTATATCATCCCAAATAATTTGGGGTTGCTTTCTAAAGGAATTTTAGGAGGAACCTCAGCTGGATAGGATTTATATTAACCAGAGATTTTGACTTGGATGTCAGAACTGGGACTGCAGACATCTGGAGCAGTTTTTCACCGTTTTCTAGCTGCTATGCCAGTGTCCTCCCGTTGGGACACCAGCCCACATCCCCTGGCTTCAAGTTACAGAACACTCATATCTGAAGACCGATGAGTCTGAGATCATAACTAACTGAGATCTGTCACTGCTTCAGGTGGACTTTGCATTTCTTTGGCTCTCAGAATATTTAAGTATCACCCAGTTTTATTCTGCCTATCTCTCAAGGTTTTGTCTTGTGATCACAATTCTAAGGTTATGCTTATGACAATGGATATCTCTTAATCCATCAATTCCAAGAATTAATCAGACAAGTGTGCAAAGATGAGAATACGAGGATATTTCCATCAGTGTTTATAAAAGCAAAAAGGGGGGATGTAAATGTCCCTTGGTAGAGATAAGTTAAATATGGTATGTTTGTACACATAAGGTCACTATGAGTCAGAATCCACTCAACAGCAACGGGTTTGGTGTTTTTTATACATTAAAAATATGATGTATTACAAATATGTATATACCTATATATAGCGTTTAAAGAATAGCAACATATTGTTAAGTGGGAAAATAAAAGCAAGAAAATAGAATGTATATTAGCCTGTTCGTGTGTACATATACAGAGGAAAACAGTGCTGTTTTGATATATGCCATTTACTTTGCTCTGAGAGGTACATGTTCTGTTTGCTACAGGATTAATACCCCTCGAAGACAAGGAGGACTTGGGCCAATAAGGATTCCACTTCTTTCAGATTTGACCCATCAGATCTCAAAGGACTATGGTGTCTATCTGGAGGACTCAGGCCACACTCTTAGGTACCTTTCAGTGCTTTTACATTATGACAAATTCAAGTATATTTGTAGTCCTCCTTGAAATGGATGTTATTTATGAGTTAGAAGATACAAGATTTGATCAAGAAATATTTAGTTTGCTCTATTTGCAAAAATATTGTAGATACCAGTTAAAATAATTGGTAGGTACCCTACTTAAACTATGTTAATGTCATAGAGCTAGAAGATTATTTACAGATCTTTAATCAACCCTGTCATTTTACAGATGAAAAAAAACATTCATAGAACTTAGCCAGTTATATAGTCAGTTAATGGCAGAGCTCAGACTTAAACCCAGGTCCTTAACTTCTCATCCATTTCTTTTTCCTCTTTTCCACACTGACTCTAGTAATGTTCTTTCTAAATGCAAGCCTGTGTCTTTGGAGTAGGAAATATTTTACCCAGCAGCTCTCACTGAGTCACTTGAGCTAACAAATGCTAATAGAATTCTTTGAAAAGGGGGTAATTTTAGCCTAAAACACTTGTCATTTTTTTATAATTATATTGTTTAGCTATGCTTTGCAGTGCCAATAGTTTGAAGGTGTCAATATTTTATAACCCTGTATTTTTTGAGATATAATTCACATACCATACAATTCACCCAGTTGTGTAATCATCAGCACAGTCAATTTTCGAACATTTTCATCATCCCAATATTCATCATCTCAATAGCAAGTCTTTTGGGTAAAGTACTTCATTCAGACCAGAGAAGAAGTGAATCACACATACAGAGATTTAGAGGGAGTGGTAAAACTTAGCTTAGATTGGTGACCTTATCTTTTTCCACCATTGAAAAAGGAAATACAAAGACATCCTAAACAGCCAGTGACAAGAAAGATGGGTCACTCATTCACCCAGCGGAAGGCTTCACTATGTAGTTTCATCATATTGTTTACAGTGCAGTAAAATCCCATACCTAGTACACATGCAGATGCAACTATAAATACTACATTCTGTAGCCAAAAACAAATTTTTAAAGCCACCATTTAGTAGTGATAATACCACATTACACAGTAGGGGAGAGAGAGGGAGGGGGAGGGGGAGAGAGAGAGAGAGAGAGTGTGCTGTTGGCTCTGTATAGCATCCTTCTGTGCGGATGGTACAGGGATTTACATTAGCTAATACTAATATTTGCCTTAACTGAGAAGAAATGGCCTTACCTCTACCATTGTTATTTTATAGAGGTCTCTTCATTATTGATGACAAGGGAATCCTAAGACAGATTACTTTGAATGACCTTCCTGTCGGTAGATCAGTAGATGAGACACTCCGTTTGGTTCAAGCATTCCAGTACACCGACAAACATGGAGAAGGTACCCTTCCTTTCTAAACGTCATAGCCTTTTGAAATTGTTGTTTGAGAAATAGCATAATTAGTTGGGTTTCTTATCCTAATAAGGTGGTTCCAAAGTTTTCAAATTATTAGATCTTTTTAACAGATCAAACTATCATTTGAAGTGCTGTTAACAAGACATCACTAATATATTCTGCTTACTGAATAAGATGCAAAGACATTCATTATTGGCATAGTACTTTTGGATAGACTGAAAGAGAAAAGTTCCTGCAATATTTCAAATTATATTTCTATAAACTTCAAATATGCCAGTCTGGCAGTATTTATAATGTAGGTCTTATTCGTATGCTTATATTATTTGATTTAGCTTTTTTAATAATGTAATCCTCAGGGTTACTCAGTATCACGCTGGTAACCTATCAATTCATTTCACTCTGAGTTTTAGCATAGCTAAATGAAAAAACTCAGATTTTGCTAAAATATAACACATGTTGTATATTCCTTTTAAAAGTGTTACTCAGTGCCTGGGTCAGGGTGCATTCTAAATAAAAGGGAAACCCTGCTTTCCAAATAAGCTTAAAGTTGCTTTTGACAGTGAGCCATGGCATCAACACAAAATACTGCAGGATATGTGGCAGACAAGCTTACTGGAAGTTTATGTAAATTCAGAGGAATTTTTGCCCTGCCCAAAGCTTTTAGGTCAACAAGTTTCCAAACTTAACAACTTTATTCGAGGAACACTCTATTTGGTTTCTTACATTGTAAGTATAACTGACCTTAATTGGCAAAAATGAAAATAGGTTACTTGCCTGCTGACAAGCTCCATGACTAAAATTCCTTGGTGGGAGCAGGCAAGCTAACAGACATCATGTGCTCAGTGGCCTGGAAATGTTATTAATATACGCTCTGTTTTCAGTTTTATTTGGAAAAACAGAAGTTAGCAGTTGCTGAGGAGAACTGAACTCTTTGTTTTTAAACTCTTTCCCATTTTTGTTCCTTTTAGTCTGCCCTGCTGGTTGGAAACCTGGTAGTGAAACAGTAAGTGGAATTGATTTTTCTCTTAAAGGGATGGGGGGGAGGGGCAGGGAATGCTATCCTTAGAATATTCATTCCTTGTAATAGCACTGTCTTGATTTTGTAAATGAAGTAAACATTGCTAGACAGAAATCATAGCGTACAGGCATTCTTTGAACTGTAGGGAAAGTAGCTGAAACTGGAGAAAGCAAAATACGGGACTTAATGCTGTAATTTTAAATCCAAGAATCCAGAAAAATACACTGTTTTTTTTTTTTTTAAAGAAAAAAAAAGGGGAACAGTGGAGACTTTGTAGGATAAATTCAGAAGTCTTAGAGGTCATGTATGGGATTTCTATAGTGTGAACAAAGAAAACACTTGCAAGCAAAACCTTTCTATGCACGATACTGGGGAAACCAGCACAGCTTGTACAAGGCAAGGACATGGATGCTCCGCAGACACATCCAAACTCGCTGAGGGACCGAATTGCTGGGCTGAGGGCTGTGGGGACCATGGTCTCAGGGGACATCTAGCTCAATTGGCATAGCATAGTTTATAAAGAAAATGTTCTACATTCTACCTTGGTGAGTAGCGTCTAGGGTCTTAAAAGCCTGTGAACAGCCATCTAAGATACTCCACTGGTTTCATCCCTTCGGGAGCAAGGGAGAATAAAGAAAACAAGATACAAGGGAAAGATTAGTCCAAAGGACTAATGGACCACAACTACCACGACCTCCACCAGACTGAGTCCAGTAGAACTAGATGGTGCCCGGCTACCACCACTGACTCTCTGACAGGGATCAATAGAATGTCCCGGACAGAGCTGGAGAAAAATGTAGAACAAAATTCTAACTCACAAAAAAAAGACCAGACTTACTGGCCTGACAGAGACTGGAGAAACCCTGAGACTGTGGCCCCTGGACAACCTTTTAGCTCAGTAATGAAGTCACGCCCGAGGTTCACCCTTCAGCCAAAGATTAGACAGGCCCATAAAACAAAACAAGACTAATGGGGCACAACAGTCCAGGGACAAAGACTAGAAGGCAAGAGGGGACAGGAAAGCTGGTAATAGGGAACCCAAGGTTGAGAAGGGAGAGTGTTGACATGTTGTTGGGTTGTTAACCAATGTCATAAAACAATACGTGTACTAACTGTTTAATGAGAAACTATTTGTTCTGTAAACGTTCATCTAAAGTACAATAAAAAAAATTTAAAATAAATAAATAAACCTTTTAATGTATAATAGAAAAGTTTTTGAGAAAAATCTGGTTTAATTAACAGCTGAAGCTAATGCTTCTCTCCTTGTCATTTGTCTCCTTTGATGGAAGAAAAGATTGAAACGAGTACATTCTTTCATTTAGGGAGGCTGTATAATTTCTAGACAATCCCTGAAGTTGTCTCTAGCCAAAATACAATTTGGAGACTTGCTGTGAATCTTTTTTTAAATAACATGTTTATCTTCTAAAAATCAATTTTTATACAAACTATAGTTAGGAAATTGAAAAACTACAGCGCATTGGAGGGAAGAATTCATTATCTTAGGATAATAGAAAAATAAAGAATCCTAAGACTTTCTTAGTAAACCAAAAAAAGTACCATTAGCCATAGACAATCAGAGGTAGAAATCCACTCTGGAATCTCAGATTAGGTAAAGTAACATTTCACTGATTTTGAACCAATTTCTGATGGTTTTTCAAAATTGCTTTCCCTTTGAGGTCTAAGTTAATGTTACAATACAAACTTACTTCTCTATACGTAGATCTGATGGACCTCAAGGGGGATTTAAAGTTATGCATTAAAAGTACTTTGAGCACTGTGTACTTTATATTATAAATTAGCCATTAGGTTAGTTTACATTTATTGCTTGTGAGGCTTACAAATAGAAATATACATGAGAAGCTGCTGGCATCACCTGAGAATCGTTAAAAAGCATTTCTAGACAGGTCTTCAGGGTGGGGGACACTTCCCTCTGGAGCTATAGCAAAACCGACTGACTGATGAATAACGTCACTGTGAATCCATGTCCTGAAAAATCAGCAGAGCTCCCGAGAAGTACACATTCACTGTGAAGGCTATTATAGGATAAGTATTTTACATTTCAGAAAACGTGTTGACTATTTACATGATTAGGTTTGGGAGGCCACAAACACCTTTGAGAATCTGATGAAAACCATGGATTCTCCCTCCAGAAAAATGCCCGTGTGTTGTCACATACTGTATTAGGTCATTCTTTCAACAGATATTTATTGAGCACCTGTTACATGGCAACTACTCAAACTATTACTGTAGCCAGACAGTATCTATAATGATCAGCACAGCCAAGGTCCCTGCCCTCAGAGTTACATTCTAATTTTTTAGTGTGGTAAATGCCTTTAAAAATGGGTTGATGAGAGTTGATGGGATAGTGCCCAAGGTGTGGATAAGTGGCCAGGAAAGTCTTATGAGATGGCTTTTGGGCTGAAACCAGAGTGAAGACAGCAGTCATGCAGAGAGCCATGCAGAAAGAACAGCAAGGGCAAAGGTCCTGAGGCAGGATCCAGCTTAGCATGTTCAAGAAACAGAAAGGGGCAGTGTGGCAGGAATATAGTGCGCTACTTAGGAGGGAAATAACAATGCCAGTGTCACGTGGCATGGAGAGTTCAGGTACAATGAGAACTGACTGAGTGACGTGGAGGCCATTGGTGACCATGGTGAGGGCAGCATCTGGAGAACAGTGAGGGCAGGAGCCAGTTGGAAATGGATTGAGGTTAGGGGCAGGGGCAGGGAGAGGAAAACAAGGAAGTATGGACAACTAGTTCAAGTAATATAGGTGTGAAGGGAAGAAGAAAATTAAGTAGCTGGAGAGGGGGATGTAAGGTCAGAAAAGATTTTGTGGTGGTGTTGCTTTGAAGATAGATGGATTTGTTCTCTCTATCTCCCTCAGTTCCCTCCTGCATATTGCAGAGGTCTCCTCATTGGTCTCCCTGACCTCAGTTTCTCTCCTCTCCAATGCACTAAAATGTTTAGACCAGAACCTTTTAGTGGCTCTCCAGTACTCAGGACAAAGCACAGACACGCGGGCACAGCCTTCAAGCCTTTCCATTCTGTTGCCACCGCCTCTCCCAGCTACATCTTCCCTGGGATTCCTGTATTCATGCATGCTGTGCTCGTGCCAAATCACGATTCATTATTCCCCAAACTAGCCTTGCTTTTTTACATCATTGTGCCTTTGCTCAGGTCCTTCTACAGCATGGAATGCCTGTCCCCTTCTCTAAACTCTACCCTCTCTCAAGACCAACTTAAATGCCACCTCCTCTCTGAAGCCTTCCCTGATTCTACCACCAGCCTCCATTGGGTCACACAGCCTGTGTTACAGCATGATAGCATTGTGCATTGCCTCAAAAACAGATATGTACATGTACATCTTCCCCACATGCTTGTAAAAGCTTCAAAGGCAGGGACTTTGGTAGTTACTCTTGTATCCCCGGCTGCCCGGGCACTGTTAGCACATAGTTATTCAATAAGTACTTGTGATTGGATTTAAATGCAAAGAGATTATAAACTGGCAAAGACAGAATACTCCTTAAAGTGATTCCCATAAAAATAGGTAAAAGTTAATTTTATTCTGAAGAAAATGCATATATAGAACTGTTTTAAACCAATTATAATAGTTTATTTATATATATGTAAGCATAGATGTCCTTCACCTATAACTAGCAAATAACATAGTTAATATGAGGTCAAATTTTATTGGAAATAAAAAGGTCAACTGGGTTTCTAAGGCTGTGGTGCTCTTAGAGCAAGCACTTCGTTTAGAATATGTGTTCATTTGATAGTTATTGAACATAATGCTTGATGTTGTATTTGAGTTTTTTTTTTGGTTTTGAACTTTGTAGTTTGAGATTAGGAGGTTGTGTTCTGGCTGGACCGCCAAAAAAAATTCCTTTGATAAACCCTTAGTGAACGCACTGCCTCCTTTTCAGGTTTTTTGGCATATCACCATTTAATCAGCAAACTATCTTAAAAATACATTAACATCTGTAGCCATGCTCTCTTAATGTGTTTGAATTACTTAGATCAAACCTGAAGATGCCATGAAAGCCTGGTGGCCAAGAGAAGAGTTGTAAGTAAAGTTTGGGGCGCTTGAGTACAGATGTTAATTTATTAACAAATAATAAATCTGCCTTGTGGGATATCTGAGATTAGTAGGCAGGACACATCCAGTTTTTCCTAAATATATATAATTTGGTACACAAAAATAATCTTTATCTTCTTTAGTCAAGAGATGGGCAACCAATGTCAAAATACTAATGATGTACTTTGGATTTTAAAATAAATAATTTGCTTTTTTTTTTTTTAACAGATAATCCCAGATCCAGCTGGAAAACTGAAGTATTTCGACAAACTAAATTGAAAAACACTTCCTCAGTGTACGATGCTTGAACGTTACCAGTAAAGTTCAACGTTTTATTACACAGTGTGTTGCAGTAGTAATTTCTTGGAAAATATAAAAATCCATGTCACAGCCCAAAGGCATTTAGTGTTCAAGTTAGACACTGACGCCAAAAGACAGGCTGTTGTTCTCCATCTTTCCAAAGTAAGAAATATCAGATTGAACCAGACTAGTAACAATAATAATGTTACAGAGTACATGTTGTATGCCAGGCATTGGGTTAAAAAGGTTAGATGCATTGTTCCATTTAATCCTCAGAGCAACTCTTTATGAGTTCTTTGTTTTACAGATTGAGGGAACTGAAGTTCAGATACATTACTTACCCAAAGTCACATAGCTAGCTAGTAAAAGCAGAACCAGACTTTGATCCCAGGCAGGCTAATTCTACTTTCTGGGCCCTTAAACACTCCACTGTGACTTACCTCTCTACATTTTGAGGGTAGTGTTAAAGAACAGGCTGTGAGCATCGTTATCTTCCACAATATCTGGTAGGGATAGCTGATCCCCATAGCTAACTACTCTGTATAACATAAAGCCCTTTTGCCCATTTTCTCTAAATTCACATTTTCAATTTGTACCAAATTTATAAGTAACAAGTTATATGCTTATACTTAAATAAAAATTGAACCTCTAAATACATATAGCTAGCTCTTAACAAATGACCATATACAAAGTTGAATTCCAGTGCCACTCCATTTGCCACCCCAGTAGTGGCAATTTATTGTAATTATATCTATAGAAGTGCCATGTAGTTAAGGGACCTGGTACGTGGGAGAATTTACCTCATCCTCTCTCTTCCATGGTAATCTCTCTCAACATTCACAAAAGTCCCTATCCCCGGGGAAAGCCATCACTAGAAATCGGGGTATTACTGGCCTCCTGGCTGAAAGTTCTGTCATAAATGGCTGGTGGTTAGTGATCAGCATTTGTAGATGGACATGGCAATCCAACCCTCATAATCTTTTTCTATAGCAGTGTTCTAAATGCTAACTTACATTTGAAATTTTAGAAAGCTAACCTATTAGTAAAGTTGAAGACTGCTAGTACTTTGGTGTTTAAACAGGTCTGTGGTAATCTTGTCAAAACAATATTTTTTATAAACAATACAATTGGAATCCTATTCTCAGATTTCCTCTTTCCAATATAAAAAGTGCATTTTTTACTCATGGAAATAAACCTCTATCTGCTTGATTAAAATTCCTATTCTTTGGAACTTTTCTAGGTAGCTGTCCTGTTCATCTTAGGTATGTTTTTGAGGAGGACAGCCATTTTTAGATCCATTCGAAAAAGCAGTCTTTCAATATTCAGCAACAACTATAGTGATCACCTACTCTAAACAGTTGGCATACATCAGTGACTAAATGACAAATTTCTGCCCTCAAGGAGCTTAGTATTTGATTAATGGAGTAATTTCCAGGCGCTTACAAATAAAACATATGTAATGTAAACAACCTATGAATAAAATAGCATTGAATATACCCCTTGTCAGTGCCTTTTATAAACTATCCCTTCAAACAGCTGACTGAAAGCCCACAGGCCTAAAATTATACGCTAAAGATGATCTTGTATAGCTATCCCTTTACAAACACTGGAGAAAGTGTTCAGAAAGGACAGTCCTCTGTTCTACTGGCAAGGATGGGCCCCAGGCCTGACCGGGATGCAGCTACTGGAGACATTCACAGAAGGGGTTGACCTACCATAATCCAGAGAAGTGGTTCCCAACTGGGAGCGATTTTGCCCCCCAGGGGACATGGCAATGTCTGGAGATGTGTTTGGTTGTCATAACTGTGGTAGTGTTACTGGCCAGGGATGCTGCTAAACACATTCTACAATGCAAAGGACACCCCCCACAACAAAGAATTCTCTGGCTCAAAGTGTCAATAACGGCAAGACTGAAAAAACCTGATCTAGAGACAGCTGCTAACAGATTAAGGAAAGGAGGAGGTCAGTATAGTTTAATAGCTGCCTGTGCAACAGGAGAAGAGAGTCATGCCAACATTAAGAGCTTATCCAAAATAATAGGCCAAGAGGTGGCCTGACGTTTCTATGAAACACTAGGCAGTGTCTTTTCAATACACTACTATATGACATCTATAATTCCCTACTTTTCCCTCAAATTCCTGGTCTTCTGTTGAATATTTCCCAGTTAAGCCTTGCCAGTGTTCGGAGCTTTCCAATGATTGTGGCTGACTGTCGGAGTGGTCACTGACCACCCCCTGACCCTCATATCTTCTCCATCAAAGGACACAGCTCATCCTCCATCCTAAACTTCCCATCTCTCAGTAGAATTCCAGGTTGTAGATTTTGTTTTCAAACATATTAACCACTATTTTATTATTTAATAGAATCTTTGTACCCTAAC
Source organism: Trichechus manatus latirostris (assembly GCF_000243295.1). NCBI lineage: Eukaryota > Metazoa > Chordata > Mammalia > Sirenia > Trichechidae > Trichechus > Trichechus manatus. Next base: position 8,203,143 of record NW_004444036.1, read on the forward strand.
TCCCTGCATTTGATATCATGGACTGCATCCTTGTATTACTTCATTACCCATGAACTTTCTGGCAATGTAGTATATAATTATATGCCACTGAAATATCTTTGAATAGAGTTACTAATATGTGATGAAACGTGTGTTTCAGGTAAATAGCTCCATGTCAAGAAAATAGACAGACACACATATACATATATACAAAGACACTTCTATAAACTCATTAAATTTTTTGCCTAGCTTTTAAAAGAAGATGTTTATCACAGTTACTTAGATAGCAAAGCAGCTTTTATCAATCCCATTAGTAACTTAATAATTTTAGCATGATAATTTTGTACACTTACATAAAATGTTAAAAATATTCACCTTCCTGAGGTTTAAGCTTACAATTTATCAAAGGATTCAAAAGCCAAGTCAAACACCCAAATTCACCTTAATCATGCATGTTGTTCATACACAAGATATTACCTATGTGTATGCAAGATAATTTGCTAGGCAATGGAGGTAAGAGGTATGGCAGAGACTCTTAAGAAGCCCAGTCTCATAAAGGAAATCAACATGCAAATAAATTGCAGTACAGTGATATGTGCTAAAAATGCCAACACCTGTGACAGCTCAAAGGCAAGCGTGAGTGACTACAAGGAAAGATGGGGATGAAGGAAGGTTTCAGTGAGGAGAGAGGTATAAACCCATATCCTAATTCTCCACTGAAGGCCGTATCACCTGAGTGTACTGTACATAAAAAGACAGTACCTGTAACCCAACCTCAAGAGACTGGTCTCCTCTCACAGTAGTCTGAGATGGTACATACTTTACAGTTGATTGGTTAGGGCTAGGGTTCCAGTGCGTGTCTAACGTTAGAGGGAAGTTAAGAATCGAATCTGCAGCCTTAATTTTTTTAACTTTAAGCTCTGGCCTTTTGTACAGTTCAGTCAGGACATCAGAAACAGGGCTTGCAAGTTTTCTCACTATTCACGAGGGAGTATGCTGCACTGTAACCCAAAAGCCACGAGATGGCGCCCAGCACACAGAAGTCAAACTAACTTACCTAGTACTGAAGCCCACCCCCACCCCCCACCCCCGCTTTCAGGCTAAACTAAAAGAGCAAGGACTTTCTCTCAAACTGTTGTTTTTTAAATCTAGTTTGGAAAAAACAACTGTTAAAAAATCAGACCAATTATATTTTGAACCTAGAGAGAGGTGATGGCTGCACAACATTGTGAATGTACTAAATGCCACTGAATTACTCACTTTAAAATGGTTAGTTTTATGTTATCTGAATTTCATCTCAATTTAAAAAAAGAAAAAGAAAAACAGATCAATTAAAAAAACTAAGTACATCCTACTCCAGACCTATGAAATCAAAACTCTGGGATGGGGGCCCAGCAATCTGTGCTGGAACAAGCTCTCCAGGTGATTCCAATGGATGCTAAAGTTTGAGAACCACTGCTTTCGTAGCTCCAGATAAAATAGCTCTTAAAGATTCTTAGCGTTACAAATAAAAGATACAGGGCACGTAAACTAAAGATTTTAATGGTAATTAGCCTTTCAGACTACTCAACGGGCATCTTAGTTATCTAGTGCTGCTGTAACAGAAATAACACAAGTGGATGGCTTTAACGAAGAAAAATTTATTCTTTTACAGTCTAGGAGGCTAGAGGTCCGAATTCAGGGTGCCAGCCCCAGGGGAAGCTTTCTCTGTCAACTCAGGGGGAAGGTCCTTGTCATCAATCTTCCCCTGGTCTAGGAGCTTCTCAGCCCAGGGACCCTGGGTCCGAAAGACGCTCTGTGCTCCTGGTGCTTCTTTCTTGGTGTGAGGTCCCCATGTCTCTCTGCTCACTTCTCTCTTTTATATCTCAAAAGAGGTTGACTCAACATACAACTTAATCTTGTAAATTGAGTCTTGCCTCATTAACATAACTGTCTCTAATCCTGACTCATTAACATCATAGAGGTGGGATTTACACCACATCAGAAAATCACATCAGATGACAAAATGGTGGACAACCACACAATACTGGGAATCATGGCCTAGCCAAGTTGACACACTTTTTGGGGGGACACAATTCAATCCATAACAACGGGTACCTACTATGTGAGGGAAAAAAGCCCATTAAGTTGAGATAAGATACCTGCATTACTGTGCACAGAATAAGCTTAATATAGGAGGACAGAGCTGGAATTGAGGGAAGATGACCCAGAAGTGGCAATGTAGACAATTAGAGAACATTACAAGATAATACACTTGTTCAATATTTTGCTGTAGATTATCTTTTTCTTTCTGGAACACTCCAGCCAGGCTGATCTTCCCATTATCCCACCTATAAATCATGTTGATGCCAAGCCTTTACCTTGGCTGTTCCTATGACATCATTTAATCTTGTCTGACCCTTCTCCAATTCCACCCATCCTTTTGGGATCTAGCTCACCTTCTCTATCAGCTGCTCAAATTATTTCTTTCAACAACAATTTATTGTGCATCTATCAAATAATTTTTTTAAAAAAACTAAATACAACTCAAGTAGGCATTTTAATTTGTACTATGACTGTATTCCTTTCATCCATGAGGGAAGGCCAAACTTTTTTACTATGATCCAGTTAGAAGTACATTTTACATTGTGACATATTACATACATAAATGTGTATATACACACAATGCACATATATAAGTTTCACATAATACTTAACATTACTATGTGTGATACATTCTGTTAACTTTTTTTTAATGTTGGCTGCAACTCACTAAATTTCACAACTCATTATAGTTTGGAAATACATATGTACATATATACACACACACATACATATACACTTGATATATCAATACTCTGTGACTTATATAATTTTCATTTTACTTCCATTATAGTTTTGCTCATTTGTTCTAGCCATACTGTTCCCTCTATTAAAAGTGCACAATTTCTGTGACACGAAATCCAAAATCTCTCTACCCCTTCTTCGGTCAATATGCATAATCCTTTCTCTGGGGTATTAATTTCTCAATGCCTCTGGCTAACTACTAATGGTTTTCAGAAGGGCTTTGTTTTATTCGGAGGTTCCCTTTTTTAAGCATACACACCTTAAGTGTGATTTGATTTTTAATATGATAAGCAATAGATTTATAAAAATGCTTCACTAACCAAAACAGCTGAATCAAGTAAAGGGCGTATTTACGCCTAGTCAGGGATTCTGAAACTAGAAAGGTGCCCCTCTTTATGGAGGAGGAAACCAACCTGAAGAGATGAATTTCCCCACCCATTTCCCAAAACTAGCTGGTTGCAAAGTTAGGGCTAGACTTCACAGGTACAGACATTCAGGCCAGCACCACTTCTACGTCACATTCCCTGCCCAGAAACCTACACGTGGGCCCAAAGAACCCCCAAATCTACCTCATGTCAATCCTCTTAAATCATAATAATCTCATGACACGACAGTTTCATCTAGAAGCAACGTGAACACCTAGTCAAGGACCCTTAAATCCATTTTGGGACTTGCTAAATCTCATTTTTTAATTCCTCTTTCCTGTTACCTATTTTATAGTAAATTCATTATTTGTTACCAAGGAAAGGGAAAGAAAATATTCACAAGTCAATTTAGAGAGTCAATCACAACCGGAGAAAGTTTCATTCTAAGAGGAAATTAAAACAAATGCCAAAAATATTTCAGCCATCTTCCACTCTTATGGTTGAGACCTGACTGTATTCTGCTATATATACCATTACATAACAGCTCATAACAGCTGAGAAAATATGTATGAAATGTGGCAGAGGATCAAGATTCTAGGCCTAGTCTGGACCTATCCCACCCTTTAGTTAGTATGGGCTTTGAGAAGTTACTTTCCCTCTCTAAGCCTCAGTTTCCTCATCTGCAAAATGTGACTAATAATGGTACTGACATCAAAGGATTATTGGAAGGATTAACTGAGAAAATATATTTAAAAGACATTAGCAGAGTCTCCGGCAAGATGGCGGTCTAGGCAGAAGCACCACGCCGTCCCTCCACAACAAAGATCCGAAAAACTAAGCCAAACAGAGAATCAACAATCCTGAAACCCTAGAACATCAAAT
>NW_004444036.1:8215258-8280821 GCF_000243295.1 Trichechus manatus latirostris
ACCTACCATATAGTAAGAATCCAACATGTGTTAGCCATATATAAGAATTCTTATTTTATGATGATTACATCTTGTAACTGATTTTTCACCCAAATTTGTACCACATTTCACTAACATAAAAGTTGCCATGAGGTTCTATAACCAAATAAAGAATCTCTAATTACTTCTAAATGTTAAAGCATCAAGCATTATTGAATTTTAGCTTGAGGTTCCTGACCAGAAACAGGAATCAGTTAACACATACCTGGATTGTGTCAAAATGGAGGCAGGTATCTTATAAACTAACCTTTACCATCCTCCTGACACAGTTCCTTTCATCTCCCTCATCTCATCTGTAAAGAAGGCCATAATGCTAAAAGATTATTATTCAGAGTTTATTGTAAAGTTAACATTGTATAAAATATCAGCAGTGACAGCAAGCAATTATATTGCTGTTAAAAGCAAGACTGCCAACCCTTAAAAACTGTAAAGGTCAGTCAGATCTAAACTGTCATCCTAAATTGGGTTTTAAGAAGTATAATACTAATATTTGATTCTTCATAGCAAAAGAGGGCATAACAACTTACTCCTTGGACAATACTGCCTTTTCATGTGACAAAATAGAAAACTGTAAGATCCCAGTTTTCTAAGTTATAAAAACTCCAAGCGTGTTCAATTTGTTCTTAGGAGTTAAAAAAAAAAAAAAGAGGTCCATGGTCAAATAGGTTTCATAAAAACTGATTAAACAAAGTTTTTTTTTTTAATGGTCCTACTTTTCAAAGAGTCTCTAGTAAGCTAATATGAGTTATGAAATGCCAAAGGGGGTTGTGCCATGCAGTATTTCCCAAGTTTTTTGTCCATAAAACTTTTATAAAAGAGCATCTCACTAGTTGAGGCAGGAAAATGGCATGGTTAGGACCTGGGAGTCTGTCTGGCCAGCCCCCACCCAGTCTAACCACCCTGGCTCAGGCACCTTATGTTCCAGCCCCAAGTGAGCTGCCAGCTGAGCTCCCAGCCAAACACAGCTCATTGACCCGAACTGATGCCACATGGAGCAGAAGAACCTCCCAGGAGAGCCTAGCCATCCCACAGAATCAAATATGTCTTCAGAAAGATTAAAAGGTCAGCCTCTTCACAAATGCATTGAAAATAAAAATAAAAAGTTGAAATACCTGAGGAGGGGGCTTGGGGGAGAGCTTCCCTTCTTCAGGAATCAAGCTCCTGGCTCTATTCAAAGAGGTGAGAGAAAGCAGATCATACGAGAGAGAATGCAGATGCTAAAGGGAACGTGTAAACACAGAGTATTGGGGTTACCGCAAGAAACAGGAGATCTACAGCATCACATGAGCACAACCAACACAGTGCAAGGCAAGCTAGATTGAAGTGAACTCTTCTAAAGAAATCAATGATAAAGGCACCATCCTCAAAGACTGCACATTGAAGAAATGCATAAGCAAAAGCTAAGAACTTAGTAATACATGCCTGAAGTAAAACTGTGATAACTCAACACGGACTATTCACTACAAAACAATGTCCAATCCACATTAAGAGGATCCATGCTAACTCAAAAGATTAGATAGGAACCTGAGGGAACAATGAGTTTATGTCAATGAAGGAGGAACAACTCAGAAAAGGAGGATGAGAATGGTTGCCCAACTCAAAGGATATAATCAATGTCACTCAATTGTACATGTAGAAATTATTCAATTGGTCTGTGTTCTGCTGTGTATATTCTCAATAACAACCAAAAATAAAATAAATTATAATAAAAGAAAAAAAAAAGAGGATCCATGCTAGACCCTGACACTACTCTTGGCAGTTCTGGTACTGGATAAAAGTTCTCATCTGTTCCTTTAGAACCTACTGTCTATCCTTCATAGTTTGCTATATGTCATTTTCTAAAGTCCTATATTAAAAATAAAAACCTCTAGTTCTTATAACATAAATACTTGTATTGGTAGTAATGACAGATTTGGGGTTAACATTCTAATATCCAAAATTATTTGAACAAGCAATTTAACTAAAAAGACAACATTTTTTAAAGTTTAATCTCAATAGAATTCAAAGAAAACAATTAACACACATGTCATTTTTCACCTACTGAAATGGCAAAGATGTTTAAAAAAGAAAAGGATAAAATTTGACAAAGTTCAGGGAAATTTCTGATGCACAAGTGAATGTGTACAACCCTTCTGGGGGGTTACTTGAAATAACATATTAAAAGTCTTCAACATATGCACAGCATTTGACCTAGACACCTCAGTTCTCTACATTTTTCCTAAGGAAATAATTTAGGGGTCAAATGTTTTAGCTATTTAGGATATTTACTGCAACACTGTTAATAACAGCAAAACAAAAACAAAAACCCTAGAAAAAGCTTCAGTGTACAGCAATGAATGGTTAAATATATAATGTATAATCTATACACTAGCGTGCAATAGAAGGTCTCTTAACTGAACTCCACTTAACACACAAAAAACTCCCCAGGGCCCATCCCTTCCTTTTAACCATCTAGCTTTGCCAGCTCCAAGCAGGATGGTAACACAGCACGGAGAGAACCTTGACTCCATGAGTCAAATTGCATGCCTCCAAGAGACAGTTGTGTTCTCAACAACAACCACCAAATAAATAAAATTTAGTAAAAATAAAAGATGACAGCCTAGGAAACCATATGGGACAGTTCTACTCTGTCATACAGGGTCACTATGAGTCAGAATCCACTTGACGGCACAACAAAAAGAGATAGTTGTGTTTGTTCTCAAGACTATGCCATTGTGCATAAATATTACATAAACTGAAATGAATTGTTTTTTAAAAGTGTTCTAGCTAATTCTGATGCAGAGCCAAGTTTGTGGCCACTGATCTAGAACCCAAAGTAAAAATTGCTCCTGGGAGCACCTTTCCAGAGATTACTTTTTTCTTCTATGTAGCCTATTTTCTGTCTCTTCTGAACTTGATATACTTCCCATCAAGGAGGAAACTCTATTTTGACTGCTTATCAATGGAAATACCTCCTTTTGTGTTCCTAGATTACACTGTTATATTGGGTATGATCTCCCTTGCTATACTCCTTGAAAGCAGTATAGTGTACTGGTTAAGAGTACACTGGACCCACACTGCCTGATTCTGAATCCCAGCACCACCATCGTCTAGTTGTGGGACCCTGAGGCAGTCACTTAATTTCTCTGTGCTTCAGTTTCCTGAGTGGCCTAACCCTATTAGGAAGCGATAGAACCTACTTGGTAGCATTGCTGGAAGACATAAATGACCTAATCTATGTAAGGTGCTTAGAACAGTACCTAGCACATGGTAAATACTATGTAAGTATAAGCAGCTATTATTATTATTTTTTGCTTTTTAATCAGATATATCCTGCCCAACCCCTAGCAGAGGTGAATGAACACAGAACAAATGGTCCTTTGTTTCCTCTTCTAGATCATCTCTAAGCACTTCCTAGTGGTATGACTTTAGATCTAAAGTTTCCCACAAATCTTTACAAATGCAGCATCTTCTGCTGAATCCCTTTACCCCAGGTTTTCATCTACCCTCTGCTAACAACAAAAGCTGGGAAATACAGAGGCAAAACACAAAAGAATCACGTAGAGTTGCTGGGATTGTAGACAACATAAGGGAATTGCAGCAAAGATAAGGTTTTTAAAGAATGCCAAAGCCTTGGCAGTAAACCTCCTACATTGGTAGTTGTAATCAATATATGTGTAAGAAAAGAATGTGCCCAATTGTGTAAAAAGGTACTGTGCCCTAATTTCTTTGGCAGATAGGAGTCAAGCTGACAGGTTCACAACTAAATTGTTTTGAAGGTATTTATTGTTTAATAACTCTTTTCTCTCTTCTACCCCACCCAGCCACTCCCTCATTCTGCTTTTCTGATCATTCTAAAAACTAAATACACTCTTCTTCTCTATGGAGCAGGAGAATAACAGTAAAGCCAAAACACTTGATCAGGCCTTCATTAAACACTTGTTACTGAAGGTTGCTGGTTTTCAACAAGTGAGACTTTTCCTAGGGTTCCACACGGTAGTTTTTTCCCATCAAGTTCACCGGGGCACCCATGGAGTTGAAATGCCGCTTCCCATCTAAATACAACATGGACTCTGAAACATAAGAAAGATAACCCTGGAGAAATTTGCAGCACCTTAGAAAATCAGCATGCAAACCCAGGACTACTTGGGAACACTGGGACAGCAATGGGAATGCAAAACCAGAGAAAGGGATGCACTGTTGGTCCAGGGAGTGTGCAGGGTACCAAAAGGAGCAGTCCATAATTTCCACCTCTTTCCCTTGGCTGGGCCAGTCTCTGACCACCAGTGGCTGCCTGTAGCTGGCACCAGCCCTTCGGACAACAGTCACCTGGGCAGAGCAGCAACAGCTGCCTGTCGGCCATGAGGTATCTTTGGCCTTCAGGGCCGTGAAAACTCAAAAGCAAAATCTCCTAAAGATATGCTTTTGTGCTGACATGCATTTATATACTTTCTACAACAACTTAAAAGGAAAATAAATTCTTAAGTTCTTCCCTTTGTTAGGGACAAGCAATAATCGCTGCTTACCTCCGTATGTTTTAGGAAAAACCAAAGGAACCTCTTTTTCTGACATGAACGTGAAATGAAAGACATTGGTGGTCGTATGCTCTTTACTCTGAAGAGAGGCCACTTCACTGTGTACTCTGACTTGAATGTAATTGTCCTGAGTAAAGCAAACCTAAGAAATTATAGATACTACAGTCAGTCAATCACATTAGAAGGGAAAAAAAGGCAATCATAAGAGACACAGTGGCTTTAGGATACAGAAACTTCTCTTCTAGGCCCAAAGGACAAAACAAACAGTATTCCACCTCTCATCATATACCTACCTGTGAAGAAAGAAACAGCAGTGATCCAACCTCCACAGGTTTCTGAAACATGATATCATCCACTGCTACAACAAACGGTCGGGAACCACTATTGGGGAAAGGCAGAATTTGGGGTAAAGGAGTAGTTGGTTGCCCATTGCAAAATTCACATGATCTCTATTGTTTCCCTAACAACTGGCTTATGAAAAATAAATATGAACAAAGAATAAACTTAGAGAAGGGGGAAATCATAACAGCATACCAACAGGAATGGTAACAGATGCCATTATGACCAGACTAGTGCCAAATCACCGTATCTTTTCCCTTATGCATAATATCACCTTCTTTTCTCAGTAGGTTGTTAATGTACTAACTTACAAGGCCAGAGCAACAGTCCTCTAAAATGAAGATCAAACTCAGCTGGTATCAGTATAGTATTTATTGTTTAAAAACACAACGTATTCCCAAACACATCCAGACTGGTCCAAAATGTTTCATTTCAGTGGTGGTATAAATGACCTCCCAGAAGTTAGACTGCCTTAAATATAACTCACCCGAAGCTACAAGCAGTAGCCCATGCAAGTTCATATGCTTTCCTCATAAGGAAACCACCAAAGATCCGATTGAAAATGTTCCGCTCCTTTAGGACATAAAATAAATACTAATAAATACAAACGTGTGGGCGCCTTCATATGCAGAACAAAGAATTAATGCCATACAATGGGGGTGTCAGTTTAGAGGTGTATCAAATCTTAGACGAGTATCACAAATGCCAGCTATCCCACTCAGAAGATTTCTCGCTAAATTACAATACCTGAGGATGGCAAACTAGCAAGCTCTTCAGTTTTGAATCCTCCATCCACACTGCATTAGGTGGCAAAACTCGACTTCGAAAACTTATAGTCCTGTACAAATGGAGATGTATTAAATCCTGTCAATCCCATGTTTTTGCTGCTGAAAAGTAAGACATTTGAAAACAATTCCCAAGCTTGGCCTGGAGAAGGCCAATGTTTAAATGCTTTCCCTATCTGCAGTCTCACCATCCTAACTTACTTTGAATCCAGTGTGTTAAGAAACATCTCGTGTATGGTGGTCCTCTCTTCAGCACTGGGAGCCACTTTCAGTAACGACGTGGAGCTGAACGCAATCCTTCTCCCCTTGTTCACTGGAACATGGGTAAATAAAAAGGAGCTGTGGTCAGGAGGGTCTCACTACAGTACTGGGGTCCTGACCTGGGGTCTCTTGGATCCTACAAAGGCAGTGTTTCAGGACTTCGAAAGGCCCACTGCAAATTGTACATATATCCAAAAGGAGGCTGCACAGACTACATAAAATTTCCAGTAATTCTTTGCTTTTAGATGGAAATTACACCAGCTTATTGTGGGCCTACTTGTTACCATTCTGATCTAGAGCCCTAAGTAACAGTTATTTCATGAAAGATGTTTTTCCCACTTCATTAAAAATGAGAAAACAAATTACTTAATAAATACTGTTTGATCAACAAACTCTTTCAAAATACAAACCCTGTAGAGCAAAAAGGAGCCCTGGTGGCACAGTGGTTAAGCACTCAGCTGCTAACCAAAAGGTCGACAGTTTGAACCCACCAGCAGCTCCACAGGTGAAAGATGTGGCAATCTGCTTGCGTAAAGATTTACAGCACACCCATGTTCATGGCAGCATTGTTCACAATAGCAAAACGATGGAAACAACCTAGATGCCCATCAACAGATGAATGGATAAACAAACTATGGTACATACACACAATGGAGTACTACACAACGATAAAGAACAATGCTGAATCTGCAAAACATCTCACAACATGGGTGAAACTGGAAGACATTATGGTGAATGAAGTAAGTCAATCACAAAAAGACAAATATTGTATGAGACCTCTACTGTAAAAACTCATGAAAAAGTTTACACACAAAAAACAATCTTTGACAGTTACGAGGGATGGGAGGGGTGGGGGGGGAATACTAAATAGACAATAGGTAAGTGGTAACTTTGGTGAAGGGTACAACAGTACAAAAAAAAAAGATTTACAGCCTTGGAAACCCTATGGGGCAGTTCTACTCTGTCCTACAGGGTCACTATGAGTCGGAATTGACTTGACGGTAACAGGTTTGGTTTATAAAGTAAAAAGGTATTTTTAATTTCAATAAAATCTTGCAATAAATAAGACCTTCGACTGGTATAAAGAGTCCACATATAATCTTAGATAATATTCTCTGCAGTATAATTAAGGTACTTTTTCAATTTATCTTTTTGTAAACAAATTAACATACATTCTCCTTGTGCAAAAAGCTCTTCTTCCTCTGGGCTTTCAGTGAGGAGTGGATTTACAAATGCTGGCCTAAAGAGAAGCAAAGAAAATAATATAGTTTAGGTGTGGCTAATTGCCTCCACGAACAACTGTCTCCTTTGCTGTGAGACCAGGGGAACTGAATAGTGCCTGGCTACCACTACTGAACAGTTCAATCTAAGATTCTATAGAAGAATCCTGATCAAATAGGGCGCAATGCACAACAGAATTTCTGGAGCCATGGAGACTGGATGAACCCCTGAAATTACTGCCCTGAGATAATCTACCTTAAACCAAAAACATCCCCTGAAGTCATCTAAAAACTAAACAATAGTTTAGCTTAACTAGTCAAAAAGGTCTATCTTGAGCATTGTGCTGTTTTAAGATCTACCTATATGGGATCAAACTGACAACAGCAATTCGAAAGATTAAATGGGAAACTTAGGGGGCGGTGAGTTTCTGTCAATGGGGTAGGAACAACTCGGAAAAAGAGGGTGAGAAAGGTTGCACAACTCAAAGAATGTAATCAATGTCACTGAATTGTACATGTAGAAACTGTTGAATTGGTATATGTTCTGCTGTGTATATTCTCAACAACAACAACAACAAAAATAAAACAAATTACTAAAAAAAGAAAATAATATAGTTTAAAATATGCTATTATTTAATAAAAGGTGAAGATGAACAATTATCCACTACTTTTAATGTCTTCACCTATTTGTTTTGGATAATGCTTACTGACTGCTCCACACAAAAACACTGGAACAATTAAGGGATTCTCTTGGTTACGGACTTACCTATACACTAAAAAATTCATATTATAAAAAGGATACTGCCTCTTGTCAATGTTTGACATGAGTCTAATCATGGGGAAACAGTCAAATACAGATTGTGGAACATTCAACAAAACAAATGGCCTAAACTCTTCGAAAATGTCAGTATCTTGCAGGGGAAGGCAGCACAACTGGACCAAAGGAAAAGCAAAGAAGTTTCCTGGACACACCCACTTTGAGGGACAGAGTAGCAGCAGTGGGGGTCTGGAGACCATAGTTTCTGGGGACACCTAGGTCAACTGGCATAACAAAGTTTATTAATGTTCCACATCCCACTTTGGTGAGTGGCATCTGGGGTTTTAAGGCTTGGCAAGCGGCCATCTAAGATGCCTCAGTTGTTCCCAACCCACCTGGAGCAAAGGAGAATGAAGAACACCAAAGACACAAGGAAAATATTAGCCCAAGAGACAAAAGGGGACACAAAAACCAGAGACCCCACAAGCCTGAGACCAGAAGAATTAGATGGTGCCCAGCTACCACCAATGACCGCCCTGACAGGGAACACAACAGAGTCCTGGACAGAGCAGGAGAAAAATGTAGAACAGAACTCAAATTCACATAAAAAGACCAGACTTAATGGTCTGACAGAGACTAGAGGAACCCCCGAAACAGCAGCCCCTGGACACACTGTTAACCCAGAACTGAAACCATTCCTGAAGCCCACTCTTCAAAGATTAGACAGGACTATAAAACAAAAAATAATACACGTGAGGAATGTGCTTCTTAGTTCAATCAGATACATGAGACCAAATGGGCAGCTCCTGTCCAAAAGCAGGATGACAAGGGAGGAAGGGACAGGAACTGGTCTAGTGGACACAGGGAACCAGGGGTGGAAAGGGGGAGTGTGCTGTCACATTGTGGGGATTGTAACTAATGTCACAAAACAATATGTGTATAAATTTTTGAATGAGAAATTAACTTGAGCTGTAAACTTCCACCTAAAGCACAATAAAAAAAAAATTATCAAGTCAAGGGAACTTTAACCCAAAAAAAAAAAAAGCATCAATCACGGGAAAAAAAGAAAATGTCAGTATCTTGAAAGACAGAAAATAGTAGGGGGACTATTTTAGATTAGAGTCTAAGGAAACATGATAATCAAATGCAACACACGATCCTTCTTGGATTCTGAGTCAGGGGATAAAGCTATAAAAGATATTATAGGGACAACTGAAAATATTTGCATATGAATTGAATATTAGTATTATTTTATCACTGTTAGATTCCTTGGATATAATAAAGGCACTGAGGTTGTATAGGAGAGTTACCTTGTTCTAAGGAGATACATGCTGAACTATTTATCGGTGCATGCTGAACTATTTATCGGTGAAGTATCTGAAACTTACTTTGAAATGAGTCAGGGAAAAAATGTGTATCTGTGTACTTATAAGTTAGAGTAAGAGAGTAGGAAAAATGCGGTAAAATGTTAATTGGTGAATTAGCTGAAGGGTATGTGGGTATTCACTGCATTAGTCTTTCTACTGTTCTGCAGGTGTCAAATTTTTCAAAATAAACAATTGGGTGAAAAAGGATAGTACTTCATTGTGATGGATGTAAACACTCTTAAATGCCAATAAGAATCCAAAGGTATTCAAGAAAAGTGGTTTCAAGGAGAGCTCTACCACCGTTAAAAGCTATCTGATAGAAACAACAATGGAAACAAAAGAATTGAAATTGCAGCTTGGAAAACTGAAATGCATCAGCTGGGAGAGAAACATTAAGCCCTGCCCCCAGTGCTTGCAAAGGAGCCCCAGCAGCCACTAGGAGCAGCAGGCCAGTTGGGGATAGTGGGGGGAGCAGGAGTAGATGGGTGTTTTTTCTTCAGTTAGATCACAGATTCACCAAGGTATTTTTCAATCTTAACTTGATTTCCCAAGTCAGCTTTCCACGCAGCAGAAAAGATTTCTCATTGCAGACTCCTAAATCAAGTTTCTGGTACAAATTACACTTGTTACAGGCCTCTATTCTCTGTCCTGTACAAACAGCAATCCTGTAACACTCCTGCCTCCAATCTCTTCCCCACAACTAGAGCATTTTTCTCAGTTTGAGTGCCTCAGGTGACTCTGAGAGTCTAAAGATCATAAACCTACTGGCAGAAGGGAGGAAAGGAGAGTGGTTAGGGAGTTAGCCAAAGCAAGACCAACCAAAAAGAAGGTTAAAGCTCTTCTGACAGCATAATATAAGCCAATAGGAAAAATGGGAAGGTTTAAAAGAATTTGATATAGACAAATCTTTTTTAAGAAACATTCCTATTAAAAAGTAACACTTTCAATGATTTTTGAAAAATTTCTTAAGCTTGAGAGCCAGTTAACAGATGATATAAGACGACAAAAGGTGCAGAATAATGTGCAATCTCAACACTTGTCAAATTAGTAAAGGCAATCCCAATGCTAGAGCTCTGTACCAAAAATTCATTGGGAAAAATTCAATATGACCACATTTTTCATTGTGGGGAAACGCTGGTGGCATAGTGGTTAAGAGCTACAGCTGCTAACCAGAAGGTCAGCAGTTCGAATCCACCAGGCACTCCCTGGAAATCCTATGGGGCATTACTTGGATCAGCAAATGAATGAAAGTAAACCAAGTGTTCATCAATAGGAGACTGGCTGAATAAACTGTGGTATATCCCTACCACAGAGTACTATACAGCTGTAAAAAAAATGAAAAAGATTTTTATGTACTGCTATGGAGTAATCTCTGAGTATACTGATAGATCTGTTTTTAAAAAGCAGCAAAAAGTACAAAACAATATATGTGACATGCTATTTTTCATGTAAAACAGCAGGGGGATACAAATATGCACACATATTTGCTTGTATTTGCATACAGAAACACTGAAAGGATAAACCAAAAATAATAGTTACCTATAGGTAGATAAAAGGAAGGGGGTATGTCATGGACTGAATTATGTCCCCCCAAAAATGTGTGTATCAATTTGGCTGGGCCATGATTCCCAGTATTGTGTGATTTTCCTGTATGTTGTAAATCCTGCCTCTATGATGTTAATGAGGGAGGATGGGCGGCAGTTGTGTTGGTGAGGCAGGACTCAATCTACAAGATTGGACTGTATCCTGAGGCAATCTCTTGAGATATAAAAGACAGAAGTGAGCAGAGGGACAGGGGGGACCTCATACCACCAAGAAAGCAGTGCCAGGGGAGCAGAGTGTGTCCTTTGGACTGGGGTCCCTGCGCAGAGAAGCTCCTAGTCTGGGGGAGCGTTGATGAGAAGGCCGACAGAGAGAGAAGCTGATGCCCTGAATTTGGACTTGCAGCCTACTTTACTGTGAGGAAATAAATTTCTCTTTGTTAAAGCCATGCACTTGTGGTATTTCTGTTATAGCAGCACTAGATGACTAAGACAGGGTACAAAAGAAAAGAATGAAAGCCAAGAATTCTCTAAATATACCCTACTATATAGTTTTGACTTTTGAATTGCATAAATGTTTTAAATTTTCAAAGGATAAAATTCAATCAAAAAAGAAAAAAAGCACTCTCTACGAACTGAACAAAGAAGCAAATGACCTTAACTGTATATCAAGTTGGTAACATAGCCGCACAGAGAAAAAATATTTCAAGTGTCTTTTGACTATATATCCTCAATGGGAGGCATTCTAAGGACAAGAAGAACTGAACAGAAATCTTAAAACTTTATTCAGTAGACTCATTGTTAGTAATAATACTGGCATTATTATTATGAAACCATTTTATGTATATCATAGGATAAAGCAAAAACTAGTAACTGTGTTACTGTTGTTAGGAACCAAGAATTCAGCGTAAGAGAAAAAACATAGTCAAATAAGTTTGTCTGTATGGTTAAACTTAACTTGGAAATAACAGTAAAAACTCTTGAGATTTTTTTTTTGGTTGGTTTTTAACATACATCCTAGCTCTGTCCACTGAAAAGGCCTATACACAATGACTCAGTAACAATGTACAGTCTTAGTGTCCAGATTTTGGTGTCTAAATACCAGTTTGGAGAAATGGCTGATTCCAGGTCCAGGGTGGGAAATGTATAAGTCTAAAACATCTTGTTGTGCCAGAGAACAAGGAAGCCATCAAAGACTAATGGAGATACATCAAAAGGACACAGGAGCTGGCTTAAAGGAGCGCCAACTGGCCAAAAATGGTAACACTCTGAGCATCAAGAAGAATAACGACTGTAATTTATGAAATACACTGAATATATAAAAATCCATGAATTCATAATGATACTTTTTAAAAAAAAAAAGCCAGAAAAAGTGGAAAAATCATGCCATTACTAGCTAGTAAACTAACTCTTTATCCTAAAAAGATGTAAATAAAGGACAAGAATGAAGCACTGATCCTGACTTTCCTTTACAAACCAAATTGCCCTAGTTGATGAGAAAGCTCTTCTTCATAGCACTTCAGCTAATGAATGTAGGAATGACAAAATCTGAAAATCCTTATACGCTCCCCAATGAAAATGATTAAAGCAATGATCAGCAATAGATGTTAAAAGCATTGGAGATAGAGAAAAAAAAAAGTTTCAAAAAGCATTGGAGAAAGACTGATCGGGATCTAGCTATTCACAAGATGACAAAGTATCACCGTGTTGGTTACTCCCAATGGACAGATCAGGCTGCCACCACTTGAACTCACAGGTTAATCTTACCATCACTGTAATGGGACAACTTGTGCCTCCTGATATGATGCAATATGAGATAAATAGCATCACCTATGAAGTACCTTTGCCAAATATGTTGAACCTGAATCTAATCAAGGTTTAGATGAAACTTCAGTTTATAGAAAATACTAAGGATAGAGAAACAAGTCAAAAAACACCATGAGGAAGCAATGAGACAAACCCAGAAAGTGGGACACTGTCTAGAACCACCAATCCAGCCTTTCAACAAGTTAATAACATGAAATAATAAAGGTGCAGAGGGGACACACAACTGTTCTAGATTAAAACATACTTAGGTTGTACAACTCTGTGAATATACTAAAAGCCATTAAACTGTACACTTTAAATGGGTGAACTGTGACAGGTATATGGAAATTCATTATAGTCTTCTCTCCAGTTTTATGTATCTTTGAAATGTTTCAAAATAAAGAATGGGGGGAGAGCAATTACCCTTTATTTTCAGAATCACGAGCCACCATTACAAACGTTGCATCCAAAACAGGACTATATTCATCGCCATGTAACTAAAGAACAAAACAAAGAAAATGCAGATGTAAGAAATGCATTTACTGGGATGACCTACAATTCTAACAGATACCTTGCATGTTTCAGTAACTCTGAAATTAGAAAAAGAGAAGTGCATTTATTAACCACCGCCTCCAGAGTTGCCTACCCTGGGCCAGGCACAGCACTAGGCTCTGAGAATGGCAGGATGATCAAGGAGCTTGTGGTCTAGTGGACGAGAAAGATACCTAAAAACCCAAACAAAGAACTGTGTGGTTAGTGCTGAGAAAGGGGCACGGACTACGGGCTTTGGAGCTATGCATGACTGCGACCCAAGGGAAAGGGTACCTTCTGCATCATCAGCATTCAACTTTCCCCCATTACACAGAATTCTGGCTTTCTTCAGGCATACTTGGCCTCCCAATGGCACACATATCCAGGTGCACCTCCTACTGCTTTCATGTTGTTGTTGTCGTGGTGCACCATCTAGTTGATTCCAACTCCTAGCGACCCTATAGGACGTAGCAGAACTGCCCATAGGGTTTCCAAGGAGAAGCTGGTAGATGCAGACTGTTTCCCAGGCTGTAATCTTTACGGGAGCAGATCACTAAGACTTTTCTCCCATAAAGCAGCTGGCAGGTTTGAACCGCCAACCTTTCGGTTAGCAGCTGGGTGCTTAACCACTACACCACCAGGGCTTTCATAGACATGAGTATTTTTTAGGGAACTTTAGTGTGCTGACTACCAGCACATGTTTATGTTTTCTTTGCTGAGCACAGGGGCTCCCAAGAAGGGATAAGGTCGGTGATAATTCTGTGGATTAAGCTAAATATTTACAATACACAGGCCTTCGAGGTTTTAAAGTGTTTCTTTATCCTTAGAAGTCTGTACTTCCAGGAAAGTCCCATCATAAAGTAATGATCCAAAAAAACCTTTATGGAAGCAGATTGCCACATCTTTCTCCCACAGAGCAGCTGGTGGGTTCAAACCACCAACCTTTCGGTTAACAGCTGAGCGCTTAACCACTACTCCACCAGGCTCCTTAAAGTAATGACAGAAGTTATTTTTAAACTAAGGATATATTAGGTTCACCTATCAACAGACAATACAAGTCAGTCCTCATTGCTACTGCCAGTTCAGGCCCTTATCACCTTCCCCCTCAACTGTGGGTACAGTCTTACCCCTCCAATAATCTACCACAGCCTCACAAATCTTATCGCGCCTCTGCCCTGTTGAAAACCTTTCAGTGGCTTCTCCTTTCTTCTAGCATCTGGTGTGATCTTGTCAGCATTATATATAAAGCCCTCCATAAGAGAGCCCAGGAGCCCTCTCCAACTGTTCACCAAACACTCCCCTCATACCTGCACCTTTTCCCCTAGCCACAGCTAACAACTCAGAAGTCCTGGAATGTATCATGCTGTTGAATACCTCCCCTCCATGCCTTTGCCTGATTCCTTCCTTGAAGCCTCACTCTTCAAGACACTCCTTCTCTCCCCTGCCCCATCCCTATTCCCCAAAAATAGTCATTCCTTCCTTTGTTCTGCCACCTTAATGGGAAAAAAAATTCTCTTTGTCAGTGGTTCTTAATGTAAGGGAGGTAGAGACTACCCCCTTAGGAGGCATTTGGAAATGTGTAGATGATTTTATCACATGACCCGGCGGGGGTGGGGTACTATTGACAAGGGATTGACACAGAGGCTGGAACAATGGGCTTAAGCATAGCAACGACTGTGAAGATGGCTCAGAACTGGGCAGTGTTTTGTTCTGCTGTACGTGGGGTCGCTATGAGTTGCAACTGACTCGACAGCACCTAACAACATCAACAAGGGGGTACCAGAGAGTTAAATACCTTTCAATGCAGGGGCAGTTCTGAAGAACAAAAGAATTTTCCCACATAAATGCCAATAGCTTCCCTGTTGAGAACACTACGTAATATACTATAATTATCTATTTATATGGCTGTCTTCCTACTGCACTGTGAGCTCCCTGATGGCAAAGACCATTTTTATTCACATTTGTATCCCTAGCACTTAGCACAAAGACTGGCAGATAGCAGATACCCAAAAAATCCAAAGTTTGCCAACTGATGAATGAATGAGTGAGGTAGGTAATTAATGAGCACTACTAAATGTAAGGAGACTTGGTAGCGCAGTGGTTAAGAGCTGGGCTGCTAATCAAAAGGTCAGCAGTTCAAATCTACCAAGCTGATCCTTGGAAACCCTATGGGACAGTTCTACTCTGTCCTATAGGGGTCGCTATGAGTCGGAATGGACTCAACAGCACCTAACAACAACAACTAAACATAAACTACAAGAGAATGGAACTTTGTCTGTCTTCCTCACTGCTGTATGCCTAGCATAGAATAGGCACTCAATAAATAATTGCTGAATGTTAAATAAATGGATGCCAGAAGTGGGCTAGGTGACTCGAACCCAGATCCTGTTATTGAGAAGCATATAGTCTAGTAGAAGAGAAAACACATGTTCATACACAGCTCTATAGGGCAGAGGGTACAGGTGCCAGGAAAGAGTGTCAGAAAAAGGATGCTATGGGAGTCCTAGGAGCGGGGAGAATCGGGGAAGGCTTTGAGCATGAAGTGACCCTGAAGCCCACATGGAATCTGGATATGCAGAGTCAGAGCACAAGAAATTTCAGACAAAGGAAAAAGCATAAGCAATGATACTCATTTATTCACTTACTGTTTAAATTATGGTTTATTAAAACGAACACCTACTAAGTGGCAAGGATGAGGAATGCAAAGATGAGTAACTTCCTTCTCTTAGGATGCTCAGTGTCCAGCAGTGAGCAGTAAGGAAGTATGTAAAAGTCAGAGGAAACCTAGTTGGAAAGGTAGGTTGGAGCTAGTTTATGCAGCACCTTGGATCCAGATCAATCAAAGTAGTTTAGACTTTAATCCACTGGAGATTTTTGAGATTTGTGATTCAAGATCAGCTTTGGAAGGTTTATCTGGTAAAACTGTAAAATTAACAGAGAGAAAGAGAGTAGACTAGAGGGAGGCGAACTAATTAAAATACATTTAAGTCACCCACACAAGAGGCAGTGAGGGCTTGAATAAAACACAGGGACCAAAGGGGTGAGTTGCTGTGGTGATGAATGTGTAAGACTTGGCACAAGGATGTACACGAAAGGAAAAACTTAAAGCTCTCACAAAGGTTTGGAGCTGGGGAAATAGGAGGATGGCAAAGGGGAAACTGGAGGAGGATCAGGACTGGGAAGGAAACTCATGCATTCAGTTTGGAATGCACTGAATTTGAGGTAGCTACAGCACATCTAGGTGGAGAAACACAACAGGCACTCAAAAAAGTGGTTCTGAAGTTCAAGCCTAGAATAGAGATTTGGAACCATCTCAGTAAAAATAATAATAAATTAACATTTATTTGATTAGTCGTTACTGTACTTCAGGCACTGTACCAAGTACTTCATATGCTTTTTTCACTTCACCTTTACCACAACCATATGCTATGGTACTACTGTATTTTTACATGAATAACATGCACCTTCTACATTTGTCAACCACTTCCTCCCCCCTGCGAGGTATTTTCGTAAGCATGTTATGCTAATATATTTTTTTTTTTACAGCTACATGTAAAAAAAAATTGGCATAGCAGCACTTATGAAAATACCTTGCGGGGGGGGGGGTGCAGTTGGCAAAAAAACATAGAAGGCATGAATTATTTGCATAAAAATACAGTATTATTATTCTCATGCTACACTTGAGAAAACATTGGCTCGAAGAAGGTAAGTAACTTAAATCTAGTTGGAATTTGCCCAGTCATGTGGCTAAAAAGCAGCAGAGGTGAGAATCAAACCTAGGTCTGCCCAACACCAGAGGCAAAGCACTTATCTCCAAGCTACCTCTCTGGAATATAAAAGATCACTAAAGTCATGAGTTAACAGTCAAAACGGCCAAAGAGAAATATAAATTTAAAACAAAAGTTTTTACTCATCTATCTGACATTGAGTTTCATTGGCTCTCTCCTCCCAATAATTCCTGTATCTCTTTTCCAAGATTCAAATTGTCAAGATTCCCTAGAAAGTAGGTCTTATGCCAGGACTCTACTTTGCATGGCACTGAGCAGGCCAGGAATCAACTATGAAGATTAAAAAAGAAGGTGAACATATCACAGCAGCATTTCCAGCAACTTTATTATTTTTCATTTTAAAAATCTTGGACATGCTTGCAAGCAGCCATCCAAGGTACAACAATTGGCCTCTATTCACCTTTAACAACAGATGAAAAAGGAGAGTCAGGAAGAGGAGGAGGAGGATATGGAATGTGTGGCTAATTGCCTCCATGAACAACTACCTCTTTTGCCACATGACCAGAACAACTGGATGGTGCCCACCTATCATTACTGAATATTTTGATCAAAAATTCTATAAGAAAATCCTGATCACAAGGGGGAAAAAAATGTGGAAGATAATTTCAATTCTCATGGAATCCAGGCTTTCTGGAGCCAGTGAGGCTGGATAAACTCCCAAGACTGCAGCCCTGAGATGATCTTTAACCCCAAAACCATGAACCAAAAATATCCCCTGAAGCCATCTTTAAACCCAACAACTGTCTAGCTTAACTAGTAAGGAATATCCACCATGAGCTTTGTGCTCTTTTAAAAAACTTACTTTACAGGATCAAATTGTTAACATCAACTCAAAAGATTATACAGGAAACTTAGGGGGAAATGAGTTTATGTCAATAAAGGAGGCACAAATCAGAAAAAGAGGGTGAGAATAGCTATACAATTTGAAGAATATAATCAATGTCACTGTACTATACACGTTGAAATTGTTAAATTGGTGTATGTTTTCTTGTGTATATTTTCAACAATAAATAAATATATATGTATATATACATATATGTAAATATACATAAACTTCTCGGACATACTCTGAAATATTTAACTTCTGTGCTACTATCTTCTTTGGAGTACTTTTTCCTGTCAAATTTCTTCATTTCTTTATAATAGTTATTCTGAGTTTTGCTCATAAAAGAGGCTGTTCCTACCTGCTATAGTAGTTTATATGACCACTTCCACTCATGCCTAACATAACTCAGACTTTTGTGAAATTCTCCTGGGCAAAACCAGAAACAAGCACCTTAACATGGACCTGTATATGATTTGGAAAAAATAAACACTGACTATAAACACCAAATAATGTGTCAATCTTTGTCCAGGAGGAGAATATTAATAACCCATCATCTATATGATATGAATTTGCAATTGTTTTTCTAGAGGTGGTAAGCTATACACCTGTCTGTGGATAAACAGGTCAATAAGCTTTTCCTTCACTGAACATACACACCTGGCGCATCTGCATCTTCACTTCCATGGATGTCTTCCCAACCCAGCTAACATGGCCACTGAACTTAATGTCCTGTTCTGGGCTTATGCTCTTCTTACACATATCTGCAAAATAGGAAATCAATATGTACCCAAACCATATTAGAAATTTTCTGTACTATACACGGATAAGAAACCCTGGTGGTGTAGTGGTTAAGTGCTACAGCTGCTAACCAAAGGGTCGGCAGTTCAAATCCACCAGGCGCTCCTTGGAGACTCTACGGGGCAGTTCTACTCTGTCCTATAGGGTCGCTATAGTCAGAATCGACTCGACGACAACAGGTTTGTTTGTTTGTTTTAATGCATGGACAGTTTCACTTGAATTTTGGCAAATTCCACTACATACCTTTCTTGTCTTCAAAACTAAAATAACTTTGTTGACATACAAAAGAAATAAATACTCTTTTAAAATGTAAAAAAAATCTATAAAAAATAAAACTGGAATCACGCAAAACCTGTCTACTCAAAAATAATTATAATAAATATTTTGGTATATAGCATTCCAGACATTTTCATACACATATATACCATAAAAATTCCCCACAAAAGAATAATATTTCCCCTAATCTCAAGAATATCACCTACTAACTAAGAATTGTAAGTACACATAGAAAATGATATTGCTTACCAATCTTGTCCACCAGGGCTGTAACTATGGATAAAGGAGATGCCTGAGTTGCTTGAATTTTGCTGTGCTTGTAGCAAATAAGAACTATAGGAAAACAGGAGAATAGCAAACAGAGGAAATGCAAAATTATTTCTCAACATTTGCAATTTACTCCCTGAAATCCATAAAAATTCTTGTTTTGCTTTGAAGACCCAATTCCCCACATTCTACCAGTGACCTTATTCTATGATTAAAGACTTTCATAAATTGAAGAGATCTGAAGATCCTCTAATCTAACTGCTCCCTTAATTTCAGATGTGAGGAAATGAAACCCAAGCCCAAAGCCCAGGACTACCAAGTGGCTTGTCATCTCTCCACAGAGACACAGTTCCTAAATCAGAATAAGAATCCAGCACCTGAGTCTGACAGTATCAAACAAACATCTTCAGAAAAGAGAAACAAATCACAAGAATTCAGCTACCTATTTCCCTCCTGACTCTTTCCTAATCATGAACAATTATTTTGCTCCGTTATCCCTTCTCCCCCATGACATCCTCAGCTCCTACACCACCCTGTGGTTATCTGTATACTTGCCATAGTTTAACAAGCATTTATATGTGACACACATGGTTCTATACACCTTATTAACATCAACTCAGTTAACATTGTATTATAAATATGTGTTTGTCCCCCTACTTCTCCCAAGATTCTTTCAAATTTTTATCACCAACCCTCAGGACAGGGTCTGTGCTCAATAAAATGTTTGTTGAGTGATAATAAATCCTTCCTTCCATGCATCTGCTAGAGGGCATACTACAGGAATGGGAGGTTAAAGGCAAGAACTCAGTTTCAAAGCCTTTGTGGAAAGTATCTATTAGATTGTGTGATAAGGGGTCAATGGTAAGCTTAGCAAGAGCAGATTCAGCAGCACATAGGGGTAGAAGCCAGGGCACAATAGACTGAGAAATAACAGGAGGTGAGGAAATAGAGGCAATGAGGGCAAATTATTTTTTTTCCAATTCTTTCCAGAAAGTTAGCTATAAAGCGAGACAGAAAGACAGTTTGAGAGTGTTATAAGGGAAGGGGGTTTTATTTATCTTGCATTTAAAGATGGAAGAGCCTTGAATGTTTATAAGTTGAAGGAAAAGTGAAGTTGAGGACAGGCTTGCGATGAGGGAGAAAGCATAAGTGATGAGGGTTAGGGTTAGGAATAGAATTGAGTGAGCAGGTGATAGGGACTGGCCATCAACAGAAGGTAATGAGGAAAAAACAGGGGCAGTGGTAAGGGAGTTTGTGGACACAGAGACCTCTAAGTAAACCAAAGTCAAATATACATATGTAAATGTAAAGGCCAGTAAGAATTTTTAACTAGGTTTACTTAATCTGGAGAACAAAGTAGCTAAGGATAAGCCTAACAGTGGACTTATGTCAATATCTAAAAATTTATTATAGCCTTTTCTCAAATGCTTTCCCAACAGTTCAGGCCAAAAGTCATTAGGTGGGAGCAAGCTTGGTAGCCTAGAGCAGGGTGTTGGAGCCCAAGCGAGGTGAAGAGGGTACCTGCATGGGAGAGTGGCATGACACAGGGTGTCAGAGCCCAAGCAGGGTGAGGAGAATGTCCATGCAGAGGAGCAATGAGACTGATGACCAAGTATGTGACAGCCTGAGCATGATGAGGGTGACCCTGCAGGGGGGTCCTGGCACACAGGATACAGAAGCCCAAGTGAGGTGAAGGAAGTGTCCATGAGGGGCTGGAGGTGGCTGTGACATAAAATTGGTTACCTACAGGGGAACTGATCAAATAAGTAAATATATTAAGCATAATGAAGCCAGCTGGAGAAGGGAATTACAAATATGGAAGGGGAGGAGATGAAAACGAATCCTGTGGTGTTGCACTCAAAATGGTGATATCAGCATGAACCTATGGTTTTCATATAACTAGATTTAGAAACAAACACAGATGTAAATGTATGTGTATATACATATATTCCCCAGCTCTGTCCATTAAAAAGAACCAGGGCCCCTTGGAAATTTGGCTGATTCCAATACTGGAGCAGGGAAAATACAAAATGAGTCTAGAACATCTTGTTGTGCCACAAAGGGAAAAAGTATGTAAAGAATAGTGGGCCCATGCACCCCCACAAAAAAATTAAAAAAAAAACAAAACAGAAGTCAGCTTAAAGGGACTGGGACAGTCCTGGGACAATCTGAGCATCAAAATAGATGATAAAACTTAGGAGGCAGTGAGTTTATGTTGACAGGGGGGGAATAATTTGGAAAAAGAGGGTGAGAATGGGTACACAACTTAAAGAATGTAATCAACATTGCTGAATTGTAGTATGTTCTGCTGTGCATATTCTCAACAAGAACAAAAACTTAAAAAATTATATATAAAAAAAAAGATAGATGATAGTGTGGGGACGGGAGGAGGTAAACACACCACTTAGGGATACTGAGCTTCTGTTAAGGGTGATGAAAAACTTCAGGAATAGCTAATGGTGATGGTTGAACATGGTGAACCTATTTAACGTCACTGAACTGTACACGTGAAGACTGCTGAAATGGCAAATGTCTATTACTGAAGTACTTACTGCAATAAAAATGTATTTTTGAAAAAGATAGCTGGCAGTAACAGATTATAGCCTATTCAATAAAATAGGAATCCCTGAGCCCATACTGATTTACAAAAATAATAAACTGAAAGGTTGATGAGGAATGGGATATTTTCATGGTCTCAAAGTACCTCCCCACAAGCTACTTATTAATTAGATAGGGGAAAAGAATAAACTTTACAGTGAAGAAGCCTGGCAGACATCACCTTAATCAAGTAATCAAAATTAACATCATCTATAATAGGACAAATCAAAATCATGCACCATCTGATAGGATGAAATAAGAATACAGCATCCCTTCTGTGAGGTTTCTGGCAAAGATGCATAACCTGAATCTAATCATGAGGAGACATCAGACAAACCCAAATTGAGGGACATTCTACAAAATAACTGGCCTGTAACTTCAAAAGTGTCAAAGTCATGGAAGTCAAGGAAAGACAGAGGAACTGTTCCTGACATGACAACTAAATGCAACATGTGATTCAGAACTGGATCCTTCTGCTATAAAGGACATTATTGGGACCACTGGCAAAAACTGAATGGGGTCTTATGACTAGACAGTGTAATGTATCAGTGTTAATTTCCTAATTGTTGCTACGTAGAAGAATATCCTTGTTTACAGGAAATACACATTAAAATATTTGGGGGTGATATGGCATCATGTCAGCAACTTACTCTCACATGATTCAGGGGAAAAAAAGTTTTTATACTGTATTTACGATTTTTCTGTAAGTTTAAGATTGTTTTTAAAAAGTTATTAGAAAGGATTAATCAGATATATAATTCCATTAAATAGGAATCTATGTTTACATAAAATTGTGACATTTCAGAGGTAGTAGAGACTCTTATCTGCGCTTTCAGAATATGAGAGATCCTCATCTGTGCAGGTCAAAGAATAAAAAGGTCCCTTCCAACCACAGGATTCAAATGTGTAACTGTATCTATTAAAAATACTGAAATAATACCAGTACCTCCTAAGCTGTCAAGATCCTCAAGAATCCTGCCAAATCTGCGAAATAAAGCAAACTGTTAATTAAATGAAAATCATGATTATCCTCCTTTAAAAATAAATAACATACTTTGGGATGATGAAAATATCCTAAAATTTATTTTATGATGGTTACACAACTCTGTGAATATATTTAAAGATACTGAACTATACACTTTAAAGTGATGAACTGAATGGCATGTGAATTATATCTCAAAGTTGTTATTTAAAAAGGAAATAAAAGAAAAACAAATAAACAACACAAATAAAAATAGTGTTGTGTTACCTTACGGTGTTTTGAACGGTCAAATATTTCTCTCGTAATTCAGGCTGACTGCCCAAAGGCAAGAGAACTTCAGTATAACTGTCTTTCATTCTCCTAGGTGGCAGTGCTTTCTGTGACTTAGCCAAAAAACTATGAAGTAATTTTCTTTCCTCCATTGCTTTCACATGGTCTCTGAGAAAAAAGGATGCAAACTTCATAAAACACAGGATCAATGATATCACACAATTCCAGTGATAATATAAGCCAGTCAATACCATCAAAGGAGGAAAGAGAAGGTTTGGACCTACTTCATCTCCTCTTACATCCTTCCCTTCCCTCCTGACACTTGGTGAAATTGAAAATTTCTGGTAAAAGTTCTTAGGCTTGTAGATAAGAAAAAACATACTTAAAAGTAATATAAAAAACCAAACCGAACCCGTTGCCATCAAGTCGATCCCGACTCATAGCAACCCTGTAGGACAAAGGAGACCTGCTCCATAGGGTTTCCAAGGGGCAGGTGGTGGATTCAAGCTGCTGAACTTCTCATTAGCAGCCAAGCTCTTAATCACTGTGCCACCAGGGCTCCAAAAGCAATACAGATATACCCAAAAGGATCATATATTCACCCTCATCAAAAAGTGTACTCAAAAAAAAAGTTTACTCAACAGAATGTTGTTGTTGTGTACTGTCGAGTCAATTCTGACTCAGAGAGACCCTATAGGACAGAGTAGAACTGCCCCATCGGGTTTTCAAAGCTGAAATCTTTATAGGAGCAGGTCGCAAAGACTCTTTTCCCACGGAGCCGGTGATGGGTTCCAACCATGACCTTTTGGTTAGCAGCCAAGCACTTTAACCATTGTGCAACCAAGTCTCCTTTAAAGAATAGAATACTTGATATCAAATTAAAAATACACAGAGCTGGATACAATAGTGCATATATATGGGCTAAAGTATGACATGGCCACTGAACTCCATATTCCCATCTCTCACCTTGACAATTCTTATTTTCTTTCTGCCACAGTTCTCTCTCTCTGCCTTCAATTTCAGAAGAGAGAGACAAAGGAAGAAAAATGGAGTATATCCAAAAGAAGTATGGAAGGCAGAGCAAAAGGTAAAGTGATAGAGAACATAAAAAAGGAGACAGAAAGAGAAGAAAAAGAAGAGAAAGTTAAAGTGGAAGAGAAAAGAGAGACAAGGGGATGAGGAACTAAAATGTTAACAATATCATTAATTAAAATGTCTTTCTAAGCTTCACTTATGAATTATTATTGCCAGAAATGTTTAGTATGAATCCAATCAAGCTTTCAGATGTAATTTACAGTCTACAAAAAATGGAGGAATAAATGGCACTAGATAAATCCAGAATGTGGAACATTCTATAAGACCAATGGTTTGGCCTCTTTAAAGTCAAGCTCGTGGGGAAAAAAGGAGGGGGGCAACTAAATTAGGGAGCTAAAAAGTCATAAGCACCAAATTCAATATGCAATCCTTTATTGGACCTTGATGTTTTTTAAAAAAGACATTTTGGGAACAGTTCAGGAAATCTGAATATCGCCTGGGTAGCATACTATTAAGGAATTATTGTCAATTTTTCTATGTGAGAGAATGTCTTATTTGTTGGAGATGCATGACTGTTGACTTTGTTATGCAGACGAGTATCTTACTGGAGATGCATGCTGAAGTATCACAGTGTCTATAACTTACTTAGAAATAGCTCAGCCAAAATATATACATATATAAAGCAAATATGGCAAAATGTTAAGCATTACTGAATCCAGTTGGTGGGTACACAGGTGTTCAGGTTTTCTACTTTTCATTATATTTTAAAAATTTCATAAGCGTTAAAAAGAAGTCATTAGACAATTTCTATATCAATAATAGATGTCTAGCGATCACTCACGCCTTTTTTTTATCTCATTTTAGCCTCAAAATTCTGTGCACGAAAAAAGATATTTTCCTATTTTACAGCAGGGAAATACTAAGAGAAAGAGAAAGATCCACCAAGTTTTCTGGGTACGGAAGACCTGGTTAATTGTAAACTGACAAGAAGCAATAAAGGAGTCAGTTTGTATGACATAACAGAAAAACTCTGATACGTAATCATTCAATTTCTCTGAGACTCAGTTTCATCATGTGTTAAAAAAAAAAAGGATAGGAATATATGCCATAAGTACTTCACAAGTTTTGTTATGAGAATCAGTGAGGTAATATGCCTGAATGCACTATGAAAAACATAGACTACATTGTAAATCACATTATGACAATGACACATCAACTGATGAGTATGCACAACTGTTGATCTTCTCCCATAAGTAAAAAAACCCTCAACCCAGCTCCAAGCACAGGGTCCACCATCCCTACAAGAAGACCATCAACTGAGCCTAAATACAGCCTAGCACAACACTTTGGGGATGAAAGAATAAATGAACACAAGACTGCATACCTCCAGTTTGTGGATGCTCCTACTATCTCCCGCAACTTAACTCGAACTGAAACAAAAATAAAGAGGTCACTCCATCAGACAAATAAATATGAGAAGTCGATCATGGCAATGAGCTAAAGAACTATAAAAGCGATTCATGGGCCCAAAAGCTTTAAAGATCCATAGATTTCCATTTAATGCCACAACAAAGAGCTTAGGGAAGGAATCAGGCCTCTGATCCCTGAAACCCTGAAATAACTATTGAACTATCCTTTAGTGCAAAAAACAAATGCCCTTATGCCAATCACTGGGGTTTATATAAACAAATGAAATAGGGTAACTGTAATTACTCATCCAACGGGGCTGTACCAGTGTCAGTAGATAAGTCCTTTTAAGATGGAGATATTATGAACAGGATCCACACCTATCTTCTTATAGGGCAAGGTTAAGTCAAATTACTTAGTTCAGGAACTAATACTTGGCCACCAAAATATCCAAATCTGAGCCTCATTATGATGTGTTTTTCCTATATTTGTACTATCCTAATTGTCAGAAAAGTTTGAGCCAGAAAAATGAGCAAAGAGTTAAGTCAACGTAAGGCAAAGTATGCGATTTAATTTTAGTTAATGCGCATAGCCCGAAAAAGTGCAAGAATGAATTAATGCTAAAAAACAAAACGTAATGTAGAAATTTTTGAAATGGTGTATCTTTGGCTATGCGTATTTTCACCAAAAAAAAAAAAGGTCGAGAAGGGAGAGGGCTGACGTGTTGTGGGGTTGCTGACCAATGTCATAAAACAATATGTGTACTACTGTTTCATGAGAAACTATTTGTTCTGTAAGCCTTCACCTGAAAAAAAACAAAAAACAAAATGTAAGTGCTTAAAAAAAGTTGATACTAATTACCACACACATGATTCACATGTATAGGTGAACACACTATATGGATGAAGGAAAAACAAAGTAGATAATCAGTATTAATACAAAACTAAAAAGTAAATCTATAGTGTTGAGTTCATGTGTTTTTTCCCAGCATTTCAAAATACATAGTCCAGTTATAGCACTATATATATTGTTATTAACAATAGCAATCCTTGTTCATCCAATAATTTTTAACTGATCAAAGTCAAACATGGTTAGATTAACATGTACTTCGACTATCATGAAAAATTAGTTGATTTTTCCACCAAACAATTGTGTATATACCATAAATTTGATGTAAGCTCCAATTACAATTAAATCATAGAGAACTGCAAAAAATAACCATTAGTAAATTAGTCTTAATTCTGATTTTTTCCTCCTTATTTCCTTGAATAATAGAATGCACAGAAAGTACTACAAGCAGTACACAGACTACTGATGCTCACTGACATAAAATGATTAATACTAGTTTAGTCAGTGTAAGAAGAGAGGCAGATGCTGAGAGCCAAGAAAGCAAGTAGAATTTTAAATGATATATACACACATATATTTATTTGGGCCCTTTAAAGAAGCCACAATTTTAATTATAATGAAAATTCCTAAAATGATAAAGATTATCCACAGTTTGCAAATCAGATTAGTAATTGAAATTAATCTCAATTAAGCAGGGATTAACAACGTCTCCCTAACAAAAACTAGGGACTAGGAGCATTTAGTTGGTACAACTGAAGGGCCCATCGCTTACTTATACGTTAGGTCTTTTTTCCACGCCCCCCTCCACCTTCAGTATCTATGCACAGGAAGTGGAGATCATTTAACTAGAAGAGTTTAGCCCCCAAGGCTTCCAGGAACGATAGGTGAAATTCTGAATGTGATTTTTACCCAAAGCTGTTACACTATCCTAGTCATTTATAAATGAGAAGTTTGTAAAAGCTCTACCTTTAATATGCCTCATTTTCCCTAAACTGTCATTCTAGAAGCCTCCCAGAGAATTTTTGCCACATCCAAATAAAAGGTAAATACCCTTCCTTGCCTTCATGAATGTGGAGAGGTCCTTGATTCTTGGGATCCTGGGATCCTTGAGCCAGTCCTCTGCCAGGAGTAAGCAGTACCTTGTTTAAGGTATAAAGCCTGTAAAACAAGATAAAACACACTTAGAGTAGGTTTCGTGGGTTCATCCCTGGCAACCCCAAAGACTTGTGCCTCTTCTCAGAGCACGTGGCCATATCAGACCCTTAGTATATACTATCTTTGAAGGATCTATAGTTGTTTCACAAGTATATGTATATTTCCATATGGAGCTACTCCATAAATCATCTCTCCAACTAGAGTAAACATTTCTTAAGAGCAAAGACCAATTAGGTAATTATCTACAAAATAAATAAAGGGTTCAACCAGGTTTAATGGATTATTATTGCTTTTTCTATTATTTCATTAGATCCAGAAGCCCAGAATCGATTTGGTAAACAGCTGAGCAAACAAATCATGAACATTTATTTTGCTCTTTACTATCACACCGTATTTCCTCAATAAGTTAACCCCAATTATAAGTTAATCAACTTTGAAAACTGAATTAACCCTTTCCAGACTCAAAGAGAGTATTTATTGGACTTATACAGAAATTTCCTAAGCCCTCAATAGAATAAAATAAAAGCTATTTCCCCAATATTTGCCTAACCTTTCCTCCCAAAATAAATTGTTGAACTTGATTTTGGCTCACTATTAAGAACTGGCTCTTAACCATGGCAACACAAAAAATATTCGACTTTGTTTTATAAAATTCATATATAAAGATGCCATCTGTAAACAGCAACGGTAACTATTTGGCCTGATAACAGTAGCTTATCCTAGGGATCAAAGGCTGCTATCTCAATGCCATCAGCAGCTCGGACTAGAAGGAAGCAAACAGGTTCAAGTATGTCACCTCATTAATATTAGCTTAAACTACTGTCTAGACTGGCTACACAATACTACTATTGAGCTTCGTGGGAGAAAGATGTGGCAGTCTGCTTCCATAAAGATTTACAGCCTTGGAAACCCTATGGGGTCGCTATGAGTCGGAATCGACTTGAAGGCAGTGGGTTTGGTTTTGGCTTGGTTGTGAGCTCAGTTGAAGGCAAGACACTGAAGAGCTCAAGAACCCCGGACACTGTCACCTCATTCTATCTCAGGTTCCTAGTAAATTCTCACTACCCAATGTCAGGACAAGTAACGACTAGCCAAAAAAAAAAAAAAAAAGGTATACTTTTAATTATTTTTAGAGCCCAAGTCACTATAGATTATTCTTCTGGATTACAGCATTCAGGAATAGTCTCTCAGTAAAAATATTTTGTAAAATTTACTTGTAGTTTTAACACTTGTGCTGCTAGAACAAATTCTTGTTCTATCACCAAGTCAGCTAACCTAACTGCAAAGAATACATAAATATGAGCACATTCTCGCTAGTTAAGTAAACACCTTATTTATCTAGTCATCTCCCTGGCTGCAATACAATCACTGCTGGTCCACTAAGACCAAAATGCTTTCTGGAGTGTTTTATGTTTTAGTTTTGTGTTTACGCTTCAATCACAAAGCTAACAAGCCTCTATTTCATGTATTTTCGCTTTTTTTTTCCACAAAAAAAAATTTCATTTCTGCACTTTTGTATGTAGGTTAATACTGTGGTCTTCTTGTTGTTGACCATCTAATTTGTATTTTCTCAGAACCTTATTTGAATCTTCTATTTATTTTTCACTATTTTATGTTATCTTCTGCAGGTTCAAATCCCTTACTGAAGGAAGAGGGGTATGTTATTCCTTCATTCTGCCATCTCAGAAACTAGCATTCTGTAATTGAATGTATCTGGTTTTAAAAAGCACACTGGAAAAAGCTAGTTTTTTCCATTGCTACCATTAGCTGAAAGACCAAATAAATCATGCCCTAAATACATTAATTAGCAATTACAATGGATACATTAGATATACCCAATATAAGAAATGGGATCTGACTTTGAACGGCTGAATACTTTGCAATACTCATCATAGACTAACAGGAGCAATATAACTGATCTCATATACTTGGGTAAATACACATATGCAAAAGCATTTTTGTTTTGTGATCCTAAGCAGCAGCATTTTCCGAAGAGTGATGAAAATCATCCCATCCTGCCTGTGTGAGAGGCAGTATAAAATAGAGGTGAGGAGCCCAACCACACTGTTTGTTAGCTGAGTGACTTCGGCAAGTTACCAAACTTCTCTGAGCCTCAGTTTCCTTATCTGTTAAATGGAGATAATAATAGTACCTATCCCATAAGACTGTCATAAGGATAAAGAAGTTAAGACATGTTAAACCCTTAGGAGAGTTCCTAGTACACTGACAAGTCCTAAAAAATGTTAGCTATTATTATTCCAAAAAGTGAAACTTCTCCAAAGTCTCCCCTAGACGTCAAAAAGAACCAGAAATTCAGAGAAGGTAAACCAGGCACTATGATGGACCATCTTTGAATGTAGAACCAAATGGAGATAGTAAAGAAAGGAGCTGATGAATACAGAGAAATACTTGGGCCAATTTATTTGGAAAATTGTGGTCCTACAGCCTTGTTCTTTGCATGCTGCCTTAAGAAATTTGGAAATATATCCCTGTGGCAAAACAAAGGCATGATCTAAACACTGTTTAAAATTGTAGATTATACCATTCATTTATTGGTATAATAAATCTCTTATTATATTGTGAACATAGCATTCAGCTAATGGTAACTTTTCACTACAATTTGGTACCCTATCTACTGATATAGTAGGGTTGCTATAAGTCAGAATCAACTCAGTAGCAATGGGTTTGGTTTTACCTACTGATAATCTGATGAAAACTGTGGACCCTCACACTAGGAAGGTAAAAAAACACATTTTTACTGACACACAAATTAGTATATACTATTTCAGAAGGCTCATAGACCACCTTTGACACCCCCATGGGCCCCTATATTTAAAAATTCGGATTGAAACCAACCTCCTGAAGAAAATGAGGCCCATGGAAATTAGATAACTTTTCCCCAGTGCTAGTCAACTGGCACACTGGCATAGTTCAGATAGAACCCAGTTCTTCTGACATCCCCCACCCTCCCCCATCCCCCGCCAACACACACACACACACACACACACACACACACAGGCAAGTGGCTCTTTTCATACTCCCAGGTTGCTTCCTTTCATATATGTAGCACTGAGGTGGAGGAGGTAGGAGAATAATCGTTACCCCGACACCTTGGTACCTCGGGAGTCATAGCAAAACATTTAGACCTTTAGAAGAAACTGTCAAGATACCTTTGGGACACTCTGGCCCTAGGATTCTATGATTGAACCTTTCCAAAGAAAGGAGACCAAAGAGCCCAAGTGTCTGGGCTCTGTCCTGGGCCCCAAGCAAGGAAGAGTTTTCAGTGCAATAATAAGCAATGCCACTCATTATGTCCTCCACTTTGCAGAAATCCCTCAATTTAAAGGCTAAACAAAGTCAAGTGACTCTTCTGTGAGTCTTAAAAAAAAAGCTATAAAGGTTGCCCATCAGGCATATAATCTAATCATCTCAAGCATAAGTCTGTATTCACTGATGAATTCCTTCTCTCTCTCACTAGACACTGACAAAGAGTATACCCACTTAAGGTTCAACAGGACTCACAAGAAAGGAGCCCAGGATTAGGGGAGTAAGTGGAAAGAAAGAGGACTTCCAAATTGGGGTAGAGGCGATCAAGAAAGGTTTCAAGAAAAGACACATGGCAAAACCATGGAGCTTGTAAAACTTAATTCACATCACAGCCAATGCAGACTAATGCCAACTGTGGCCCATCTTGTAATGACTGTCAACTTGTCTTCAAATAAAGTGTAACAAAGTTTTTATTTGTACTGTACACAAAAAAGAGCAAGAGAGTCTTTTTTCAACTGGTTAAGAGTGACAGCAGAGACAGCAGCAAGGTTGGCAGGGACAGTGAGAGAGATCCAGAACCCCCAAGAAACATGATGGGATCAGTGTCCATCACCATGTGGGCCACACACTGATGACTTCAGAAGCCAAAGCAGCGGGGAGCACCCTGGGACCCAGCTACTTGGAAGGGCTGGAGGGGTGGGGTGAAGTGGGGTGGGGGAGAGCCAGATATGCCCTGGAGCCTGAAGCCATCAGGCCATAATTGTGCCAGTTGAGAAGATTCCGTGTGGGGGGGAAAGGCATCCTCCTCATCCAAGCGGCCCAACCAACCCCCGACCCCCAAACAGGGGCCTTGCTGCTCATTAAAGGTAAAGTTGAAATCAGCACACAGCCCTGAGGCCCCTTGAGAGCCCGAGAAGTCCCCTGCCCCCGTTACAACACACCTAAGTCAGAGTCCAAGTGGGCCAGGCATGTAACCCTAAAAATATTCTCCAAAGAGGGCAAAAGGCTGGAGAGGTATCCTGGAAATCCAGATACTAGTTTTGTGACTAGAGGCTACCCCAAAACGGTTTCCAACCACACCCCTGGTGACCGACGAGCAAGGAATGTGGGTCAGGGAACACCCAACATCCTCCCTTAAAAGCGATGCTTCACTTTTCCCGTTAACTCCGTGCCTGAAGACACTAAAGTAGAGGGCGGAGTGCCCCCACCAGAGGCCGGCGGGCTTGCATCCGGCGGGGCGCCCTTCCCCGCCAGGCCCCCACTTTCTCCCCAAATGCCCACTGCGTTAATCACCGCCCACTGGCGGCCCGCTCCTTCCGCCCGGGCTCTCTAGGAGCGCGGAGGGCCGGCAAAGGGCTCCTTAGACCGCGTCCCGCCAGGCCCCAGTACCTACCGCAGCGCCGCCCGCCTCATCGTGCTAGGCCGCAGTGCACGCCTCTGGAGAAGCGAGGCCCGCGCTGATCCCGGAGGGAAGCTGAGGCTACCGCAAACGCGAGCGCAAGCCGGGCCCTCGCTCCCAGGACCGCACGCTCCCAGCGCGGTTGCCTGGGGCGGGGCCACAAGGCGCCTGGCACGCTGCCCGCTCATTGGCGGAAAACTGGAGTCCCGCCAGTGCGGTGCTTTCCGGTCCCTGAGCAGCTCTGGGTGTGTTCTTGTTAGGAGGACCGATCTAGCTGTATTTGTTAACAAAATGTGGAAGAGGCTGCACAGGCCTAGCTCACTATTATTTAGTCCCCATTGCTAACTGCCACATTGTCTCATGATCTTGTTTCTCCAGTCTGTACAAAAGGTTTAAGATTAACCCATGTAAAACCATGAAAACCAAACTAAGCACTCATCTTGTGACAAGAAAAACCAGGATGTCGCCAGATAATCCCCAAGGATGTCACCAGATAACCCCCAAGAATACCAGTAGAAGATTAACTCATCTGAGACATGACCACCTCAAAGGGAAACTATCACAAACTTCTAAGACCCGCAATCCTGTCCCTATAAAAGCCTTCAGCCGATCTCCAGTGGGGGAGATGGGTTTTTTGGAGGAATCTATTCCCCTCTGTCTCCTATATATTGATATATAATAAACCTCTTGCTGCTCACTTCACCTGTCTCAGAATTGGCTATTGCGGCAGGGGGCTCCAATCCGCGTTATTGCGATAATAAATGCACCACGCGCCACGGCCAGGGCGTGAGGTGGAGGCCAGGCGCGGCCTGGCCCTGTGGCCAGTTATCTCACCTGGCTTGAGGACGCACATTGGCTCCCAGTTTGTCGTTCTTACCCTTGGCTGCATGTTGCAATCTCCTGGGCAGCTTTACAGATGCCTGGGCCCCCTCCCTCTGAGATTCTGAGGCCTGGGATGCGAGCGGAAACCCTGGTGGCGTAGTGGTTAAGTGCTACGGCTGTTAACCAAAAGGTCTGCAGTTCGAATCCACCAGGCGCTCCTTGGAAACTCTATGGGGAAGTTCTACCCTGTCCTATAGGGTCGCTATGAGTCGCAATCGACTCGACGGCAATGGGTTTACCAGGGTGCGGCCAGGGGTCCAGATGTCCAAAGGGTGCCCCCAGGTGATGCCATCGTAAGCAAAGGTTGACAACCAGTGCCTGACCTAATAAAAAAACTTGTCTTCTGATCTCAGCCGACCTTGTGTTTGACAGTCTTGGCCAGCCCAGAGAGTCGAGATGATTTCATCCTGTGGCCTGACTCTTCATTTCATTCAACGAATTTTTATTGAGCTGCTTGCAGTGTGCCAGATGCTGTTTAGATGATGGGGATACAATAAAAATAGACAAAAATCCCTGCCCTTAGGGAGCTTACTATATAACGAAAGGAAAGGAAAATCAGCAAACAAGTTAGAAAGTAACAATTTCAAACGTGGTAAAGCTTCTAAAGAGGAAATAAAACAGGGTAATGGGACAGGGTCTTTCAAGAATATAAACAAGTTTTGCTTTGCCCCAAAAGATGGTAAATTCCCAGGAGGCAGGGCCATATCATATGCTAAATTTTCTGAATACCCCATGCTTAGTAAAAATGTGTTTATTTGAATTAAGTTGGCTTTTTTGTTTTTTAAATCACTTCGTGAGTTACAAATGGAGCATGGTGTTTGGCTTTCTCTTTCCTCTCTACCCAACCTTCCTTGCTTTCTCCATCAGTCCTGCATCCAGAAAACACCTTTTGACTTGCAGGGATCTCGTCTTCACTTTTTGCTCATACTGTCTGGACCTTTTCAGTGATGGTTTTGTTTTGCTTTCTATCAACTATATTTATTTATTCTCTACCATACCTAACATACTGTGATAAACATTTGATTAAATTACATTTTTTTGTTCTTGTTTTTACTTGAACTTTTGGTTGAAGCAATGGAAGGCTCAGGGAGAACAATTAAGTTCAAAAGAATCTCTCAGGTTATGTATATGGTATAATAATGGATAAGGATTTAAAAAAAAACATTGCCATTGAGTCAATTCCGACTCATGGTGACCCTATGTGTTACAGAGTAGAACTGCTCCATAGGGTTTTCTTGGCTGTAATCTTTACAGAAGCAGGTCACCAGACCTTTCTTCTATGGTGCTGCTAGATGAGTTGGAACTGCCAACTTTTAGGCTTGTAGTCGAGCACAAATCGTTTGTGCCACCCAGGGACCCACTGGTAAAGACAGCTTGTGATTTTTGTGCAATCAAGTCACCTTCCATCAACTTCCAATATACAGCCAGACATACATAGCCAGGGACTCAATGCCACGATGATTCCTTCCTTCCACCCCTCATCTTTGCTTTCCTTTGTACATTGCTTCATTCTTTTTTCTCTCTGTACAATGGCTTTCTCCACATGACAAAAGAAGCTCCTGAACTTTACATCTTACAACCACAGCCACATACATAGAGACTGACCCAAATTTTGCGTCCTCTGCGTCCCAAGTCCAAAAAGTTGTGAGAAAGGATTCATTGGCCCACGCCCCTGCACTGGTGAACTGTGGCAACTGGGAAAAATCATATGATTGGACCTGCTGATTTACCAGGTACGCCCTCACCCAGCTCCCTGCCCAGGTGCTAGGGTCATAATCTACTAACTCGGCTATTTCCATAAGTAACCACATGAATGGGGATATGGAGCACTTCTTAGAAAAGAAGTACCAAGCAACCAACCCCATAGATGCCCACTACAGATGTTATGTAAAGAGAAAAAATAAACAACCTCATCACTTGGTCCACCTACCTTAGTTTTAACCTTGAGGAGCCTGCTAAACCCAGCTAGCCCAGCATTCATCCCAGGTGTCTACAGTTGTATCAAATGACAGCATATATGTCTTAGTCATCTAGTGGTGCTCTAACAGAAATACCACAAGTGGATGGCTTTAACAAAGAGAAGTTTATTCTCTCACAGTCCAGTAGGCACAAGTCCAAATTCAGGGCGTCAGCTCCAAGGGAACGCTTTCTCTGTCAGCTCTGGAGGAAGGTCCGTGTCATCAATCTTCCTCTGGTCTGGGAGCTTCTCTGCACAGGAACCTCAGGTCCAAAGGACGTGCTCTGCTCCTGGCACTGCTTTCTTGGTGGTATGAGGTTCCCATGTGTCTCTGTTCACTTCTGTCTTTTATATCTCTAATGAGATTGGATTAAGACACTGTCTATAATCTTGTAGACGTCATCAGTATAACCTCATCATAGTGATATAGTTTACAGCACATAAGGAGATCACATATAACCTCATCATAGTGATAGAGTTTACAGCACATAAGGAAATCACATCAGATTACACAATCATACAATACTGGGAATCATGACCCAGTCAAGCTGACAGGCATTTTTGGGGGACACAATTCAATCCATGACAACATATGAAATTGTTAAAACAGTTTAGCAATCCTAATTTCTGTGTGTGTGTGTGTTGTTGTTGTTGTAAAGCATACATGCTATAGCAAATTTTGGACAGCAGGAGTGTAAGACAAAGAGGTCACAAAAGCATACCAGGAACTATGCAACAATTGTATAGTGGTGAGAATTACTATCCTTAAATAATAGATTCTCCACTCTGCCTTTTTATTTCCCGTCATGTTCCATTGGTTCTATTTTGATATGGTCTCATGGGGGGAGATGCTATCAAATGTATAATTAAAATAAAAGACACCTAATCATGCATTAACAGATACATAAGATATTATCAATATCATTATTACAAGTAGAAAAATAAAAATCAAGTAACAAAACCTAACAATACATCAATTCAATTCAATCCAGTATTACTGAGTGAAAAATACAGTACCTAGAAACCATCTTTCCTTGGCCTGAGGCCACTGAACAATATATGCTTTTGGATACCTGATGTACGAAGAACATGCTCTTGGAAAACTATGTCATCAACTTTCAAACAAACTGATTCCTGTTATGATTTCATTAGGATAGAGAAATCACTCTTTAAAAGTTAGTTTATTTCCTGGGTTACAGAGATTATACAGAAGAATCCAGAGTAGAGTTCGAGGGGGAGGAGGTCAACAATGGAAAAGTGTTTTTTCTCCCAAACCTTTAAGAAAAAAATGGAAGGACTAGTGAGCTGTTACATGAAAGTGCTTAGTATTAAACCCACTTGCTCCAACAGGAAGCGAAACCCAGGCCAAGCGATTTAGAAACAGCAGTGACGTTAATCACTCTCCTTTCCTCAACTCCTTTTATGTTTGCTCATCAAAGACAAATGTTGAAAGATTCTTGTCTTTAGAAATACTCTTTTTTTCCCTAACAATTTCTCCTTGCTTAAAAATGTCAAACATATATATATATATAGTTGTTGTTGTTAGGTGCCATTGAGTTGGTTCGACTCATAGCAACCCTATGTACAACAGAATGCAATATTGCCAGATCCTGTGCCATCCTCACAAGCGTCGCTATGTTTGAGCCCATTATTGCAGCCACTGTGTCAATCCACCTCGAAGAGGGACGTCCTCATTTTTGCTGACCCTCTATTTTACCAAGCATGATGTCCTTTTCCAGGGACTGGTCCCTCCTGATAATATATCCAAAGTATATGAGACAAAGTCTCATCATCCCTGCTTCTAATGAGCATTCTGGCTGTACTTCTTCCAAGACAGATTTGTTCATTCTTTTGGCAGTCCACAGTATATTCAATATTCTTCTCCAACACCTTAGTTCAAAGGCATCAATTTTTCTTCGGTCTTCCTTATTCATTGTCCAGCTTTCACATGCATATGAGGCAATTGAAAACACCATGGCTTGGGTCAGGTACACCTTAGTCCTTAAAGTGACATCTTTGCTTTTAAACAATTGAAACAGGTCTTTTGCAGCAGATTTGCCCAATCCCACGCATCCTTCGATTTCTTGATTGCTGCTTCCACGGACGTTGATTGTGTGTCCAAGTAAAATGAAATCCTTGACAACTTCAATCTCTTCTCTGTTTATCATGATGTTGCTTATTGGTCCAGTTGTGAGGATTTTTGTTTCTTTATGTTGAGATGTAATCCATACTGAAGGTTGTGGACACTGATCTTTATCAGTAAGTGCTTCAAGTCCTCTTCACTTTCAGTAAGCAAGGTGGTGTCATCTGCATATTGCAGGTTGTTAATAAGCCTTCCTCCAATCCTGATGCCACGCTCTTCTTCATATAGTCCAGCTTCT
Organism: Trichechus manatus latirostris; assembly: GCF_000243295.1. Classification (NCBI taxonomy): domain Eukaryota; kingdom Metazoa; phylum Chordata; class Mammalia; order Sirenia; family Trichechidae; genus Trichechus; species Trichechus manatus. The sequence continues at coordinate 8,252,556 of NW_004444036.1, forward strand.
AGGATTATTTGCTTAGCATACAGATTGAATAAGTATGGTGAAGGGATACAACCCTGATGCATACCTTTCCGGACTTTATACCATGCAGTAGCCCCTCGTATTACCAGGTAGATAGAAAGGAACAAACGTTTAGAGGGTGCCTACCAAGCACTAAACAAAGGACTTGACAACATCATTTGATATTTGCCACACTATGAGGAGAAAACTATTGTTGTTAACCCCATTTTACAGATTAACATACTGAGATTCAAGGACCTCATCCAAAATTATACAGCCGGTAACTTGCAGCACTGGGATTTGCATCTTGGTCTGTCTGACCTCCAAAAGCCGAGCTTTTTCTGCCACACCAGCGTACTCAGCTCTGCCTTCCAAAACATCCTTACTGAGTCAACTACCCTTTGGCCTCATGCCAACAGGTGGGCCTTCTGTAAGTCACTTGCCTGGATGGGAAAATGTGCTCTCCCTGTCAGAGTATGAGTGTGTATTCTATCCATGAGGGGAGAACATAAATGAAGAGCTGTGGACCATTTTCAAAGTATTGGGACATTTCTCAGTTCAGAAGGAATGATGATATTGTGATGCTCCAGACTCATTGGTTGGATGTTCAGAGAGGAATCTCCCATGAGCAGAAAGTTCTATTGCCTTTGGAATTCTTCTGTGAAGAAATCTGGATGGGAGAAGCTTCATGGAGTCTCTTAGGGTATAGGGATCTCCCTGCAAGCAGATTGTTAACTTGCCTCCAGCTGTAGGCATTCCTGACCTATAGTGCAAGAGTCCTGCTCATCAGTCCCATTCTTGGGATGCAGGGGCGGGAGGGGGGGGGTGGAGGTAAGAAAACAGAGAAGGAAAGCACAGGAAGAAGCAGTTGGGGAGACTAGAACTTTCAAGAGCAAGCATTCCCTGTTGTACTAAAAACAAGGCATGTGCTCATGAAACTTATGAGAAGTGGACCAAATGTTTTGATTGTTTAGTTTTTTGCTTGAACTCCAGCTTTAAGACAGTATTTGATACAATGTCTGTTGTTATATCCAAGATCTATGAAGGCCATAATTGCAGAGTGGTACAGTAAAAGATCTCTTGACTGAAAGTCAGGAGACCTCAGTTGTATTTCTGACTCTGCCATTTTCTAGCTGTGTGACCTTGGGCAAGTACTTTACACTCTCTGGGCTTTAGTTTTCTTAGCTAGTAGATGCGGAATTTGTACTAGAGAATCACTAACATTCTCTGCCTCCGTGATGACAAAAATCTCAACAAAAGAGGCTGGAGGGCTTTGAGGAAAACCCCTTGTTCTTCCAGATTATATTCATGCAGGCCAGCTTTATTTAAACAGCTACTTTCATTCCCAGTTTTCCCTGAAGCTCGGAAATGGAAATGTATAAGTAATTTTTTATGGATGACCCTAACACACATTCCAGTTCCTTAATCCTAGGGTTCTGGGTCCCCAAATACTCTTTTTGGTCTTCTTGCACCCTTCTCCTACCTACATCATCCCCCCAAAAGGAATGACACGCACCCACATCCTTCACCTCCAGAATGAGTTCTTAGGTAATATGTTGTCACTAACAGACTATGTCAAACATTCACTCAAACCAGAGCCAGAACATGGGTCTGTTCCTTGTTCCTCAGGCCAAACAGAGGCAGCTTGCATGGAGTTTACTACCTGACATTTCCTTCTTTGAAGTATCCTCTATTTTCCCAGATTCACTGTTAACATTTAAGTGCTACTTTACGAATGGTACAAAAGATTGGCAAGCTGGGTTTGGAACTTTAAAATCTATTGCACATACCCAGGGGCCATAGGGAAAAGAGGGGGTATCTTATACTTTGTGCACTAATAGGCAATTATTTTCTATGATGTTCTCACTGAGCAACCTCCATATCCAGATTTAAAGAGCTGATACTTTAGGATACCTAAGGATGGTTGACTGTACTCTTGTTTGTCTATGTATTTTTGAGGAGCTAAAGCCTTGATCCCTAAACCTCCATAGTCTTCTTTCGACAGGGCTTCTGGAGGGCTACCTGGAAACGAAAGGTCACTCTGAGTGGGTTACAAACTGTGTATCTGACCCTCAGTTCTGATTGTCCCTGTCCTTTTTCTCCAGGAGGCTGGCTCCCTTCTGTCATGGATTGAATTGTATCCTCCCAAAATATCTGTCAACTTGGCTGGGCCATGATTCCTAAAATTGTGTGATTGTCCACCATTTTGTCATCTGATATGATTTTCCTATGTGTTGCAAATTCTACCTCTATGATGTTAATGAGGCAGGACTCAACCTACAAGATTAGATTGTGTCTTAAGTCAATCTCTGTTGAGATATAAAAGAGAAAAGTAAGTAGAGAGACATGGGGACCGCATACCACCAAGAAACAAGAGCCAGGAGAATAGCACGTCCTTTGGACCCAGGGTCCCTGCACTGAGAAGCTCCTCCACCAGGGAAGATTGATGACAAGGACTGTCCCCCAGAGCCAACAGAGAGAGAAAGCCTTCCCTGGAGCTGGCACCCTGAATTTGGACTTCTAGCCTACTTGACTGTGAGAGGATAAACTTCTGTTTGTTAAAGCCATCCACTTGTGGTATTTCTGTTATAGCGGCACTAAATAACTAAGACACCTTCCAACCATAACTAGGCAACCTCCAGCTAACAAGAGAACATAAAGCCAGGACCCTCAGTCCTATAACCACAAGGAAATGAATTCTGCCAAAATCCTAAGTGAGCTTGGATGTGAATTCTTTCCCAGTCATGTCTCCAGATGAGAATGCAGCCTGGCTGACACCTTGATTGCAGCCTTGTGAGACCCTGTGCAGGGGACGCAGCTAAACTAGGCCTGGACTGCGGACTCGTGGAAACTGTGAGATAATAAATGTGTCTTATTTTAAACCACTAAGTTTGTGGTAATTTGTTATGCAGCAATAGATAACTAATACAAGAGGGATGGTATAAGACAACTTGCTTTTGAATAACACTTTTGGTGGCCTGGTCCAAGTGAGATATCAGAAAGAACCTTCTGGGTCTTGCTGTTTTGGAACCTTGAAATAAAAAGTGTTCATGGTGGAGAGCAATGACCCTGGGGTCAATCAAATCAGTCTTAGGTCATAAACATGCATATGTCGACATCTTTGCCTAAAAGTCACTTGGCCTCTACATCTAGTTTTCAGGGGGCAGTCTCTGCAGATTTAGCACAAGTGTCAATGAGCTGGTAGTCTTAGTCATCTAGTGCTGCTATAACAGAAATACCACAAGCGGACGGCTATACCAAAGAGAAATTTATTCTCTCAAAGTCTAGGTGGTTAGAAGTCCGAATTCAGGGTGCCGGCTCCCGGGGAAGGCTTTCTCTCTCTGTCAGCTCTGAGTAAGGTCCTTGTCATCAATCTTCCCCTGATCTGGGAGCTTCTCAACGCAGGGACCCTGGGTCCAAAGGATGCGCTATTCTCTTGGCTCTTGCTTTTTGGTCGTACGAGGTCCCCCCAAAAATGTGTCAACTTGGCTAGTTCATGATTCCCAGTATTGTGTGATTGTCCACCATTTTGTCATCTGATGTGATTTTCCTATGTGTTGTAAATCCTACCTCTATGATGTTAATGAGGTGGGATTAGCAGAAGTTATGCTAATGAGGCAAGACTCATAATAAGATTAGGTTGTGTCTTAAATCAATCTCTTGAGATATAAAAGAAAGAAGCAAGCAGAGAGACATGGGGACCTAATACTACCAAGAAAATAGAGCCAGGAGCGCTCATCCTTTGGACCCAGGGTCCCTGCGCTGAGAAGCTCCTTGACCAGGGGAAGACTGATGACAAGGACCTTCCTCCAGAGCTGACAGTGAAAGCCTTCCCCGGAGCTGGCACCCTGAATTTGGACTTCTAGCCTCCTAAACTGTGAGAGAACAAATTTGTTTGTTAAAGCCACCCACTTGCAGTATTTCTGTTACAGCAGCACTAGATAACTAAGACACCGGTCTTCTCATAAAGAGCACGAGACAGGAAGGAAAAAAAGGCATGATCACATCTCTTAAACTTCAGTTTCTCCAAGTGAATGGTCTCTATGGTCCCTTTTGGCTGTAACTTTTTATGAGTCTGGGTAAAAGTCCCGTGGAATGCAGCCTGGGATGGATTTAGGCTAGGATGGAAAATAGGTTTCATCTCATAAATAGGTTAAGGGCTGCCTGCGGTACCTCTTTATAAGTGGGAAATGTTTCTGCCTCTGCCTACCAGTACTGCTTTTCATTCTTTGATTTGTTATAAGCATTTCTTGTAGTGAGGGTCAGAAATGAGCAAAGCTGGACATGTCTAAACCGACAGGAATACAGCATAATCATACTACTTCTGCATGCTTTCAAACATCATTTACCACCCCAATCTCCCTCTCTAGCCAAGGAACTTATCCCCACTTCTTTCTGTGGTGAGTGGAATACAGACTTTGACCATTTAGTTCCCTTTTTCCTGACGAGTGTGTGCAGTGGTGGTGGTTGGGGGATGTTGAGATGGTCAAAAGCAAGCAACAGTGGTGGCTGGAAAGATAAAGGCCATCCCAACTGCGGCTATGCAGGGCCAGAGACTCAAATGGGCTCAGTCTTCTCTGGCAGGTCAAATTCATTCTCGCAGCTCTCCCCATCTTCCAGCAGATTTGCCAGCAGAAAGGAAAGGACTTTCTTGGTGCCAGTGAGTAAGGAATCTGATTGGCCTGGCTTGGGTTACATTGAGCAGGGGGTGGCATACTCTGACTGGCAACCCCTCCAGAGGAGAACCATATAGTTGGATGTAGGGAGAAAATACAGACTCAAACATACCAATGATCATGAAGATGGCACAGGACCAGACAATGTTTCATTCTCTTATATATAACGTCACCATGAGTCAGAGCCGACTCGATGGCAACATCAACAACAGGGGGAAAATAATTTTCCAAACGCAGAAGATGCTATTCCGAGAAACAAACAGCTGTCCATTACAAGCCCTGATCTTTTCTCTTGCTCAATAAAACTATCACAAGGCCCTAGTTTCTGTCATACCTGTGCTTCCTGCAGTGAGCAATGAATTCCCCTTTTGCCTAAGCTAGTTTTAGTTGCGTAGGGTCACTTGCAAATAAAACAGTACTGACTAATACTCTATTTATTAGTGACCAACCACTTTTAATTGCAGCCTAAAGTAATGTAATAAAGACAAATCTTACACTTTTGATGGTTCATCCCTAAAGGTGAAATTGGTTTGGTTTCCATACCCTAAAGTATAATTTCAAAACAAAAAAATTAAAACCCCAATCCAAAACAAGGTGTGTTTTCTTGGATTGTTTTTATAGATCATTCTCACAGGTTGTCACTGCATGTAGCAAGGAAACCACCTTCAGAGAAAGACATGACTTCTAGTCTTTCCAAAGTATTACAAACTATGGAACACAGATGTTATCAAGGTAGGATCAGAGCATAAAGAGGATGCCACTTGTTTCAAAAGTGGCATTAATTACTCATTAATAGTTGTAATGAGTAATTCAGAGTTTATAACTTGAACCATTCAGGAACAAAATATAGCGATGTTTAGCTTTGGCAATTATCTCTGGTGCTCTGAAAGGTAGAAAATTGTGTTGAACTGCAAAAGGAAGTGGAAGTAGAAGAAACTGCATGGGTGATTCTATTTGGACAAAAAAAAAGTTAAATATTTCAACTTAGAGTGCATGTATCTGGAGACCTGGCTCAAATCTACACTTTCATGTAGTGAAGACCTGAGTTTAGGGTGTTTCTCTCGCTTCAGAATAAGAATTTTACCTCTGATCCAGTAATTTCACTTCTGGGAATCTCTCCTAAGGAAACAACCAGAAAGCTGGGCCAAAACTTGGGTGAAAAGATGTTCATCAAAGCATTATCTATCACTGAAAGAAAAACTCAACCTTCAACAATGGAACGCTATGCAGCCATTAATATTTTTAAGAAGTTTAAATATATTTAATGACACAGGAAGATATACTATAATGTTCATAGTAATAATGCTAATAATTATGCCAGGTGCTGTGCTGAGGACTTTATATTATTACCTCATTTAATCCTCACAACAATAAACAGTACGAGATTGGTATTATTATTACTTACTCTTTATTACATATGAAGAAATCGTGGCTTAATAAGGTTAAGTAATTTGACACAATCACACAGATGGGGAGTGTCTGATTATAAACCTATAGTGGCTAAGAAACCACAACACTATTCTTCAGGATACAAATTGTAGATATGATATCAATTTTCTGTTACACATACACACACCAGTGACATTAAAAACAGGCACAGCAAAGCATAGACCCGTCAGAAAGGGCACTATGACCAATCAAATGGAAGCCAGATATAAACAACCAACACGGCCAGACCTGTGTGCTTCAGTTAGCCTTTGCTGTGCAACAAACCACCCCAAAACTTAGTGGCTTAAAACAACTTGTTTTATTGGCTTATGATTCTGTGAGTTGATATGCGGGCAGGGATCAGCTGAGTGGTTCTTCTGCTGGTCTTCCCTAGGCTCAATCATGTGATTGCAATCACCTCGCAGCTCAACTGGGATTGGATGGTCCCCTTATATGTCTGGCATTTAGTGCTGGCTATCAGCTGGACCTCTCTCTCCACAGGGTCTTTCATCCTCAAAGAGGCTAATTCAAATTCCTTCATATGGCAGCATCAGTGTTTCAAGAAGGTGTGAGCAGAAGCTCTAAGACCTTTTGAGTCCTTGCTTAGAAATTGTACAAAAACCCCACTTCTACTGCATTCTGTTGGTCAAAGTTTAAGTCACAAAGACAGTCCAGAGTAAAGGGGTGGACAAACAGACTCCACCTCTTGACGGGAGGAGATGCAATGAATTTGTGGCCATTTTTAATCCACCACACTATAAACCAACTGAGTATCAGTTCTGCGTGTATATATGCATAGAAAAAAAGACTAGAAGGAAATCAACCTGTTAATAAGCATTTCTAAAAGTTTTATTGTAGTAAAAATATATAACAAAATATTTGCGATTTTAATCATTTTTAAGCATATGATTCAATGACATTAATTACATTCCCCATGTTGTGCAACTCTCACCACCATTTCCAAAACTCCACAGCAACTGGTTTTTCTACTATATGGGGTTGTTCCAAAATTACAATCGAGGGAGGTGATGGTGCAACTTTGCAGGCAGTGGGTGATGGCTAATAGAAATTATTTGTATTACCTTTTTTGTATTTCTGCATTTCTCAATTTTTCTTAATCAGTATGTATTACTTTTATGAAGGAGCCCTGGTGGCACAATGGTAAAGTACTCAGCTGTTAACTGAAAGGTTGGCAGCTTGAATCCACCCAGTGGCTCCTCAGGAGAAAGACCTGGTGATCTGCTCCCGTAAAGATTAAACCTTTGCCGTAGAGTCAATTCTAACTCACAGCGACCCTATAGGACAGAGTAGAACTGCCCCATAGGGTTTCCAAGGAGCAGCTGGTGGATCTGAACTGCCGACCTTTGGTTAGCAGCCATAGCTCTTAACACTGAGTCGCCAGGGCTCCCCCATAAAGATTACACCTGAGAAAACTCTATGGGGCAGTTCTATGCTGTCACATGAGGTCACTATGAGTTAGAATTGACTGGACAGCACCCAACAACAAGTACATTATTTTTATAAACAGGGAAAAAAAAACACCTTCTGTAAGAGTTTAATGGGGCAGATTGGACACTTTCATTTAAGCACCAAAATCAATTTCTTTCCTAGCTCTACCACTTTTTAGCTTTGACAACTTCTTAACCCCTCTGAGCTTCGGTTTTCTCGGCTGTAAAAATGGAAGTAATATTACCACTTCCCAAGATAGTAATCGTGTGAGGATTAAATGAGACAATGAATGCAAAACATCTAGGTGTTTTTCTTTCCTCTCACTCTCCCCTTTCTCAGTCCTCCTCAGTTTCAGGAATTCTGTTTCTCACAAAGATTAAATTCTGTTGTAGTAAATTGCACACACATCTATAAAAGTAAACTGTATATGGTTTCAAAACTTAGTTATCCTCTATACCCCAAGTACCTAGCACAAGGCTGATAAGTGCTTAATAGATCCAGTAAAACCTGTGAAAGCCAGAACCAGTGTAAGGTGGAAACCTGTCAGAGAAGGAAAACTTAAATTCCACTAATATCGAGTGATAGAAAAGTGGTAAGACTGTACCCTGTCAAAGGCGGAAAATGTGCAAGACCGGAAAAACAAGTTCAGGCTCTCACACGTTTCATTGTATTTGTTGACTCATTAACCAAATTAAAGTTTTCTAAATGCTAGGTAGTTAATCCCCTTTTTATATAGTATTCAATACAAATTCCAGTATCAGGAGGGAGTAATGGTTCACCCATGGCATCTATCTACAATGGAATTGGTCTAAAATTTCAAAAGCATAACTTGACTCACTGCCATGAAGAAAATTCAAATTTCTTAGGGTTCCAAGCTTCTACACATACACAAACACAGCCTCAATGGGCTTTTTATAGCCACCTATACCCTGGTGCTTCAGTGGTTAAGTGCTCGGCTGCTAACTGAAAGGCTGGCGGTTCGAACCCACCAGCCGCTCCAAGGGAGAAAGATGTGGCAGTCTGCTTCTGTAGAGATTACAGCCTTGAAAACCGTATGGGGCAGTTCTACTTTGTTCTGTAGAATCGCTATGAGTCGGAATTGACTCGATGTCAGTGGCATCTTTCAGGATAGGTCACTGGGTGGTGCAAACGGTTTGCACTTGACGACTAACCTGAAGGTTGGTGGTTCAAACCCATTCAGTGGCACTGTGGTAGAAAATCCTGGTGATCTGCTTCCGTAAAGATGACAGCCAAGAAAACACAATGGAGTTGTTTTACTCTGTAACAGATGGGGTCACCATGAGTTGGAATCAACTCGACAGCAATTTCAGGATGGGCTCTTCTTGTCAATAATGGCAAAGGGAAGCATAAGAGCATGAAAAACTGGAAAAACAGAAAAGAAAAATCATGACTTTTCATAAACAAAAATTACAGTTTTAATAAAATAAACACTATTCTAAAAAACTAAGCAACCCAAATAAGAAATGGCCTTGTTTATGCTCTAACTAGGTAGCTATCATTGGTGCTTAGCCATGGAGAACTAATTTACAGTTATCAGTAAATCTGTAACCAAAAAAATCCATTGCCGTCGACTCAATTCTGATTCATAGCAACCCTATAGGAGAGAGTAGAGCTTCCCCATAGGGCTTCCAAGGAGCAACTGGTGGATTCGAACTGCCAACCTTTTGGTTAGCAGCTGAGCTCGAAGCATTGCACACCAGGGCTCCAAATCTGTAACAAGCTCTCCTAAATCTTCTCATTTGAGAAAGCAGAGGAGGGAAGATCCTTTGGTCATCCGTGAGGCATAGCTCATGGTGTTAGGAAAGACACTACCCACAGTAGCTTAGGCAATCCTATTTTTACAAATTTTTTGAGAAAGATATTTCTTAAATTTCCACAGGGACTCACTGTGTGTGCAATCCTAGGGGAGTGGGAAGGAGAACTGAGCACCTACTTTTGCTTTTTTTACATACAGGTTATTGCTGGCAAAGGCAGAGAATTACTTGCTGAACGTTAAAACCAGTTACCTCTGAGTGCATTCTGACTCATGATGACCCCATGTGCATCAGAGTAAAACTGTGCTCCATAGAGTTTTCAATGGCTGATTTTTTCAGAAGTAGATTGCCAGTCCTTTCTTCCAAGGCACCTCTGGGTGGACTGGAATCTCCAACCTTTTGGTTGTCAGCTGAGCTTGTTAACCATTTGCACCACCCAGGGACTCCTGTTGAATGTGTGGTCATTTGGTGACAGTCCTGTGGTCATTTGGTGATAGTCCAACTCCTCATTCTACAGACTGTGGATGCTGCAGGCCCCTTTTTTGCTTTCTCTCATTGCAAAAATCATTTTTTGACTCATCCCTGAGGCCAGGAGGGGCTATAGGAGCAGGGCCCTAAGCAGGGTCTGTCTGGGAAGGTGGTTGTAAAAGAAAAACTCATTCTGCAGAAGCTTGAGTACTTCTTCCAGTGAGTATAAACAGGAATAAGCTATACAGTACTCTAATCCAGCTGTTCTCATTTTGGTCTCAGGACATTTAAAAATTATTGAGAAACCTAAAGAGCTAATCTTAGAAAATTCTAGACACATAAGAACACACAAGCACACATTCCTTTAGTCATCAGAACAATGATGTCATCACACATCTTGTGAATTTATAATTATTTCAAAGTAAAGTTTAAAAAAAATTAAAGAACTACAGAGGATGGAGCAAGTAGGAATTACATGTGTTTAACTGCAGTTATAGAAGGACAGGAAAAACAAAATGGGGCAGAGATAAAATAGGAAGAGTTACTGATTAAGAATTTCCCAAAATTGATCAAAGACATTAGCCAGGAGATTCAAGAAATGTAAGAAATCCAAAGGAGAATATTTTAAAAAATCTATACCAAGGCACATCAAAGAGAAACTGAAGAACACTAGTAAAAAATACAAAAATATTTGGAGGAAAAATTATGTATTAATTTTAAAGGAGCAACAACTTTTCTACAGCATTGGAAGCCAAAACATAGCCAAATGATACATCAATATGTAAAAGTAAATAACTTCCAATCTCAAATTCTATAAGCAATGATAAAAAATCCTTCAAGGAATTTAAGATAAATTGAAGACATTTTTAGCAAAACTGAGAAAGTTTGACAAAAGTAGACCTTTAATAAAGGAAATTATGAAGAAGGTACCTCAGGCAAAAGGTAAGTGTTTATACAAGTCAAGTCAGAGACTTAAGAAGGAATAAGTTGGGGGGGACGTAAGATATAAAAAACTTTGCTAACTCTAAAAACAACTGCAAGAATAAGGAAAAAACTGAAGAATCTGAACAGCCTACCTTAGAAAGTTCTAGAACCACAAAAGATACAAACACGCAGTCCTTTAGTCATCAGAGCGATGACGTCATCACGCAACGGGTCACTTTCGGAAAATTCCAAGATTTAAAAAGGCAAATGACGTTACTTTTATTACGAAAATAGTTCTGCCTTACACCTTCTCCGAGTGTCTAAGGCCAGGTCTCCAGAATTTACTTCACCGACGGGCCAAGTAGCAGGCAGCAGAGTTCCAAGTCGGGGGCTACACGGGAAACTCCTTTCATTATTTTTCAAAAATTACTGCCGCGCGGGCTCCCAGGAAGGTTCCACGAAGCGCCGCTGGAGGGCGCCGCTAGATAGCGCTGTTTCGGGACGACGCGCCCCAGGCCACCCTTGGTCACCGCCCCCGCTCGCGCCTGCTCAGTTCACACGGGCTCCCGGAAGAGAGCAATGCCCGGGAAAAGGGGCGGGGCAGAGGGGAGGGCCGCGACCTCATTGGGCGACATGCCTCCGCCTCAAGGCCCGGGGTAGGGCTTCTTCGCCCTAAAAAGCGACGCTGGAGGAGGCTCTGACACTTGTTGTTGTTCCTGCGCCGCTGAAGTTTTTTCGCCGCTTGTCGAAGTTCGCCGGGTCATGGTGCCAGCCTGACTGAGAAGAGAACGCTCCCGGGAGACGAATGAGGAACCACCTCCTCCTGCTGTTCAAGTACAGGGGCTTGGTCCGCAAAGGGAAGAAAAGCAAAAGACGAAAATGGCTAAATTCGTGATCCGCCCGGCCACCGCCTCCGACTGCAGTGATATTCTGCGGCTGATCAAGGTAGTTGGAGGCCTGGGCGCCTCCTGGGCCAGGGTGGGGCGGCCCCTTTCCCGGGAGAGTGCGCGTCTGCGGGACTGGGCCGCTGCGAGAGAGCCCGGGCGGTTCCCCTGTCCTCGCCCCGCCTTCTGCTGCCGCCCTCCCCTCCCCAGCCTCATCTCCTCCCTCTGAGTTGGCCGGGGCCTCACTTTGTTTTCTGTTCTCTCTCTTTTATGTGGCTCACCCCAGGAACTGGCTAAATATGAATACATGGAAGAGCAAGTAAGGTTAACTGAGAAAGGTAACGCAGCAGCGGGGCGCGGGAGAGACAAGTCCGGTGCCTCTCACCCTCCCCGAGGCCAACACTGTGTCCCTTTTTGCAGATTTGTTAGAAGATGGTTTCGGAGAGCACCCCTTTTACCACTGTCTGGTTGCAGAAGTGCCCAAGGAGCACTGGACTCCGGAAGGTAACCACCCCTCCCCTTCCAGAAGCCGATCAGAGCGACTGAGTGTTGTGTAAAACGTAGTGCCTGCTGTGTAGAACCAGACTACACAGGCCCAAGTTACTTAGTGAGAAGTCGGCCAGAAATAATAGCCAGCCAGTGTGGAAACTACTGAGGAAGAGAAAAAACCAAAAACAATAGATGTGCTGCACTTAATGATGCTGTTGGGTGCCATCTAGTTGATTCCGGCTCAGAGACCCCATGTGACAGAGTAGAACTGCCCCTAGGGTTTTCTTGGCTGTAATCTTTACAGAAGCAGAAAAAGAACTGTTTAAGTATCAGTGCTGTGAAGACCCGGAAGAGTTACGTGTAATGTCTTTTGTTGTAATTCAGTTTCATAAAATGGTTCTTGTTTGACCCTAACGTAACCTTTTTTGTAATTGTGTTAAATCACATTTTTTTCTTTAATTTGTCCCAATCTTCAGGTTACAGTCTCTAGCTTCGCCATGTACATGGCCCTTCCGTGTACATGGATGGGCGGGGAGGTAACTAAAAGATCCTTTACACAATAAAGTAGATGATCATGATAAATGAGGTAAGGCCCTGTTATCACACACTTAAAACACGGTAGATCAGAAACTTCATTATACTCGCTTCCTGTTTGTTTGCAAAGGAATATTAAAATGGCTACAAAGTTTAACTTAAAACCTTTGCCTCCCTTTGGAGTTATAGATACCTGTTAAGATGGAGTCAGATGCTTGGTTTTTTTTTGTTTGTTTGTTTTGTTTTTGTGTTTTTGCTGGTCCTTGTTGACTGGTCAGAAGAGCTAAAAGGGGAAGTTGTTTGGGTGGGAAGTTTCTTAAGTTTTTTCTGAAGTCTGTTCCCCCAAGCTAGAAGAACTGAGCGCAAAACATTGTAAGGGATGAGGTGCTTTTTAAGAGGTATACGGATGTTACATAATAGCTGTTCATGGCTACTGCTGCTTCTTCTGGCTTAAAAACTGGGGAAAGCAAATTGGATATGTGTGAATTGGAAGGCAAGTTCTGAAATTAAACATTGCACCTTTGACCTGATCTGACCTTAAGGAAGCAGAGTTTCCAGACTACAGATAATTCCTATTCTGAACTGCCGTGTAAACCTGACTTATTCCCAAATCAGCATACCAGTATATCACTAGGATGTGAATAATGTGTTTAAGACCATAGCAGTTTAGCTCTGGCAAATAATTAAAGCATTCTTGCTTCCTGAGTGTGAGCTCCAGCAGACTGAAGAGAGGCCAGCCCAGAGTTCTAGCCTGGCTTCAGCTAGCTCTAATGTGTGCTTTTTGCAAATACGTGTTCTGAAAACTGAGATTGTACAACAGTGGCCTGGGCTGCACTATCATAAAAGGAGACAGTCCAATTCAGTGGCTACTTGTTTCAATAATATATGCATGTCTAATTTTTAAAACCTATGATAGGCTTCTGTTTTGCAGCTACAACTTGTGTGGATTTTTCTTCTCTACAACTCATGTGATACTCTTATTACAGGATACAGCATTGTTGGTTTTGCCATGTACTATTTTACATATGACCCATGGATTGGCAAGCTTTTGTATCTTGAGGACTTCTTTGTGATGAGTGACTATAGAGGTATGGTTAAGTACAGAGGGTAGGGTCTAAAGAGAAATATAGGGCTTTAAATCTTTAAAATGGTTTTTTAATTGTACTTCTCTTTTAGGCTTTGGCATAGGATCAGAAATTCTGAAGAATCTAAGCCAGGTATATCTTAGTTTTTGGTGTCTGTAAGGATTACTGGATTTATTTTAACGACTGAATCAAAATTGGGTCTGGGAAGGCAGGTTAAATGTCACTGAGTTTTGTTTTACTCCTGCCCCTTACAATAGGTTGCTATGAAATGTCGCTGCAGCAGCATGCACTTCTTGGTGGCGGAATGGAATGAACCATCTATCAACTTCTACAAAAGAAGAGGTGCCTCTGATCTGTCCAGCGAAGAGGGATGGAGACTCTTCAAGATCGACAAGGAGTACTTGCTAAAAATGGCAGCAGAGGAGTGAGGAGTGCTGGTGGAGACAATGACAAGTTCCATTCTATTTAGGAAAAATTCTCAACTTCTCTTGCTTTCTATCTTGTTTGTAGTGGAATAATAGAATGAGCTCCCATTCCAAAGCTTTATTACCAGTGGCGTTGTTGCATGTTTGAAAGGCAGTCTAGTTAAAATGGCAATCTTGTGTTCAGTTTGGAGTCAGATTTTTCCTTGAACATTTTTTGATAAACAACAAGGTGGTGTGATCTTTATATATGAAAAAAAAACTTCATTCTTGTGAGTCATTTAAATGTGTACAATGTACACACTGGTACTTAGAGTTTCTGTTTTAATTCTTTTTTTAATAAACTGCCCTTTGATTTAATTGTTCCGTGTAAGCATTGTTACTAATCCTTTATCTCTGACACATTTTTCTTGCTGTTGAGTCCAAAGGAAAAAGAGTCAACAGACCTAACTTGGTAACTCTACAATTGTTTAAAAGCTGTTTTTAGCCTCATTCCAAGTTTTCTTACTCATTGGCTGTGCTGTGCTAGTATTAACAAGGTCTGGAAAGAATCCAGTTGAATTCCAAGGTTTTATGTGTAGCAGAGCAGCCTGTAAAATAGGACTTCACATTGATGACACTGTACACTTCATCTGACATCAGTGTCCCCCCCGCCACACGAGCTGAAAAAGACCATTTCACGGGTTAGAAACCAAGGCCCACAATGAATAAGTCCATTGTTTTTACAAGTAAAAAGTGGTAGAGGTGGGATTATGAAACACCAAAAATCAGAAAAAAAACCATCTTGACCACAAAAAACCTCATCCCACACAAAATACTAATCTGAAGGGAGAGTGGATTGCTAATTAGGCAGGAGCAAAAATGGCACATTTCTACAGGAAATTTGGAAACAAAGGAATTGTTAGGCTTGATGGGGTAGACACAGGCACCAATTAAGTAAATTAACATCCTATTTGGAGGGTAAGTTTGCTGTACTGAACACAATGGGCTTCTGTGTAGAGAAACAGTAGGAGTGCTCAAAACCACCTGGAGGGAAGAAGTAAACAAATACTTTCTCAAGAACTGAAAATGAAACTCAGAAGAAGCCTGTGGAAGAGAGTATTTATTTCCCTTACATATAAGAATTCCTTTTCTTTACTCCTGATTATACTGACCTAAATTCCTAAACCCATTAATTTCCCAATAATGAAAATAGTAGTTTATAAGAACCACTGCACTGATTTCCAAGATTAATGTTGTCCCATAAGAAGTCAGATACCTGAAAAACTATACTCTGGCTCTTTCCTGTGTTCTCCAGGAAATAAAATACTGGGCTCCATATAAAAAAGTATGATTCTCTATTGTATTTAATACAGGAGAGCTTTGGGATTTGCTGGTGGCTCAGAGAACATACCATGAAAACAGGCTTACGGTCAGTTCTCACCCAGGGAACTGCTAGAAGGGCAAGTAGCTATGTGAGAGAAACACAGGCAAAAATACAAGGGTAACTAAACAAGGAGGAGTCCCTGGGTGGTGCAAACAGTTAATGCACTTGGCTGCTAATGGAAAGGTTAGTGGTTCGAATCCACCCAGAGGCACCGAGGAAGAAAGGCCTGGTGATCTACTTCCCCAAAATCAGCCATTGAAAACCCTATGGAGCACAATTCTACTCTGACACACATGGGATCACCATGAGTCTGAGTCTATTTGATAGCAACTTTAAAAAAAAAAAAACACAAAGAGCCTCGTGGGGAAATAAAACATTTTGAAAATTGTGTTTTGGAAAGTGGGCCTCCTAGAGGAAAACAACTACATGCTGACTGTGGTTAAATATATGAATAAGTTAACCAAGCAAGTTACAGTATAACTCTTTGGCTTCTCCCCTTAAAGGCCCAGTACTGTCAAGAGGAAACCTTTTATGAAATTTTCGTACCCACTTGAGAGAAGTCCCTTAAATTTAAAATTTAGAAGCTGAATCACTACAGCAGCAGGCCACTGAATGTTCCAGAACTCAATTACAAAGATACCTCTTTAAAGACTTAACTATAAAGCAAATCAGTAAAGCTTGAAATCCAAGGCATGTAAGAAAATGTATTCCAGGGACATTATACGAAAGAAATAACAAACAATGATAAACCTGGAAAAGAAAAAAAGGAGTCCAAGTAAGCAACATCCCATAAAGATAACTTTAAAATTAATGTTTTACTAAAATATGCCTGACATCATTTGGGAAGAATAGTATTTCAGGCTAAGGACTTGGCAATTATTGTTGTTGTGTGCCCATTGAGTCAAGTCTGGCTCACAGCGATCCTGAAGGACAGAGTAGAACTGTCCCATAGGCTTTTCTAGTTGTAATCTTTCGGGGAGCTGATCGCCAGGTCTTTTCTCCCACAGAGCTATTGGCGGGTTCAAAACGCCAACCTTTCGGTTAGTAGCTGAGCGCTTAACCAGTGCGCCACCAGGGCTCATTTGCCAATTATTACATAAGGATATTTTTGGGTTTTCTGTGTTTTTAAATAAGGATAATAATGTTGTTTGCTATGTTTATTATGTCCCTAAAAGACTTTAAAAATCAAAATTTTTATACTATTAAAACAGCAAGTAGCTGGAGATTACCCATGTATAGGCATAAGACATCCTGCTACAGACCCAATTACAGGGTTCATAGCAGAGCCACTGGTCTTCGTCCAAATCAAAGCCCAAGATCATTATTATAGATTGAATTGTGTCCCCAAAAATTATGTGTTGTAAATCCTAAACCCCTATACCTGTGGATGTAATCCCATTTGGGAATAGGACTTTCTTTGTTATGTTTATGGACTGTATCAGTGTAGGGTGTGTTTTAGACCAGTCACCTTTGAGATATAAAACAAGCAGATAATGGGCACACCAGCCCAGGGGCAAGGACTAGAAGACAGGAGGGGACAGAAAAGCTGGACAAATGGAAATGGGGAACCCAAGGTTGAGAAGGGGAGAGTGTTGACATGTTGTGGGGTTGGCAACCAATGTCACAAAACAATATGTGTATTAATTGTTTAATGAGAAATTAATTTGCTCTGTAAACTTTCATCTAAAGCATAATAAAATAAATGAATAAAAAAGAAAATTTCCTACTAAAACAAAAAAGAAAGAGAGAGAGAGCAAGAAGGAACCCAAAAATCAGAGAAGGAACTGGACTACAGGATTAATTGTCCCCATGAACCACTGCCTCCTCCACTTTGAGACCAGAAGAACTAGATGGTGCCCGGCTACCACTACTAAACATTCTGATCAGGGACACAGTAGATGAATCCTGATAAAAAAGGAGAAAAAAGTTGAACAGTACTCCAAATTCTTAAAGAATCCAGACTTACTGGAACTACTGAGGCTGGAAGAGTCCCCAGGACTATGGCCCTGAGTTGCTTGTCAAACCTTGAATTGAAACTACCCCCTGAAGTCACCTTTAAACTAAGTAACAGTTTAGCTCAAAAAGTAAATATTGTCCCCATTCAGTATTGTTTTTTTTTTTTAAATCATGTATATAAGACCAAAGGGTCAACAGCTATTTTAAAGCATGGATGAGAAGATGGGGGGCAGGGAGTTTAAATGGAAATGAAACAAGAACAGAAATAATGAGAATATTGAGACAATGTGAAGAACATAACCATTGTCACTGATCATTATGTCTAGAAACTGGAATGGGTTTTGCTGTGTATGTTTTCGCCAAAAATAAAATTAAATATTTGAAATAAATAAAACGAGCAGATTAGGCACAGAGAAGGAAGCACAAAAGGGAAGATATATGCCACATGAAGATCTCCAAGGAACTGAGGAACAGAAGCTAAAAAGAGACAAGGACCTTCCCCCAAAGCCAACAGAGAGAGAAAGAGCCTTCCCCTAGAGCTGGCCCCTGAACTCAGACTTCTAGCCTCCTAAACTGTGAGAAAATAAATTTCTGTTTGTTGAAGCCACTCACTTTTGGTATTTCTGTTATAGCAGCACTAAGAAACTAAGACAATCATCAACTGCTCAGATTCCACTGGGTAGCCTTTCTAGGGAAAGAAATTAGAGTCTTTTCCACTGAAATGCAGAAGAAACAATTAAGAAACCTAATGATTTATTAATGCCTTAAACCTGCTTTACCCTTCCCTGTAAGTTTCCTTTCCACTGAGTACTCGCCCCCAGGCCTAAAAGAGATGGTACTTATCACTGCTCCCTGAGGTAAGTGGCTGCTCAGCAGCAATTGGTGGAGCTGGCCTTGCCCTGGAAAACCAGCCATCATCTCCTGCTGGGAGTGAAGCATCCTCCTCCCTGACTGTGGCAGGCTTGGCCTCCTTTCAGAGTCTGCAGGTAGTCATATTTATTCCTAGAATTCTGTCTGTTTGCTTGACTGGCACCATCTTTGTTTTCTCGCTTCTTCATCATCTCTTCTGTGGGTTGTCACCTCAGGGTGACCCTTTGCTTTATTTGCATTTCTTTTCCTTGTACTCCCAGTCCAGGCTTGAAGCCAGTCAGATGTTACCTACAGCTGAGACTGGCAGACAGCCCACACCCTTATTGAACCCATCCCCAGCATCATTGCCTTTCTGGTCCCACCTATCAAAGTCCACCAAATGCCCCCCTTCCTCATAATGTTCTCCCAGCACCCTATTCCCCCATCACCTCTTTCTTGTGGCTCACATCTGCCCAGCAAATATTTTAGTAGCTTCCAGATGGTTATCAACATAACAGCTCATAATAAGAGCTAACATTTATTTAGCACTCACTAGAAACCAAGCGGAGCCCTAGTGGCATAGTGGTTAAGCGCTCAGCTGCTAACCAAAAGGTTGGCAGTTCAAATCCACCAGCTGTTCCCTGGAAACCCTATGGGGCAGTTCTACTCTGTCCTATGCGGTCACTATGAGTCAGAATCGATGGCAACCAGTTTGGTTTTGGTTTAGACCAGGCATTATATTTAGTGCTATATACATTATTATCTCTTCCAATTCTCAGACTCTGTGAGATAGTGTAGGATAAAGAATTTAACTTTACCCAAAGTAATTTCCTCTTTGCTGCTGTTTTCCGAGAGACAACTCTAAATCCTTGGGATTTCCTGAGTAATTGTGATACCTTTTTTTAAATCTAAACTCCACCTGAGGGTTTGTGCTAATGAGCTAGGGCTGGCCAAGCCAGAAAGACCACTGCTTGGCCTGATATCAGCTGACCTGGGGGGAGGGGGCATGATTCAATCAACCATGCCTATGCAGTGAGGCCCTAGTAATACCTATAACACAAGGTCCCAGTAGAGGATCTGGACACAGAAGTTCCATGGGCTTCCTGATTGGTGAAAGACATTGATGCACATGGGAGTGTAGCACACCCTTTCTGGAACATGGAAGCTCCACACTGGGAATCCTCCCAGACCTTGCCCTATGTGTTTCTTTGTATCTTTTTTTGCTATAATGAAGCTGTAATCATAGGCATATCACTTTCTGCATTCTGAGTCATGTCAGCAAATTACTGAACACAAGAGAGTAGCGGGAGCTGGCAAGTCAGTGAGGGGGGCTAGAAACCCCTGAGCTTGCAGCTGGTATCCTGAAGGGGTACAGGGAACCCAAAAATTTGTAGCCAGCAGGTCAGAAGTGAGGGAGCCCAGGGGAGGCCTCAGAGCTTGAGGCTAGTATCCTGAAGGAGTAGTGGGAAAGCCCCAAATTTGTCACCAGCAGCTCAGTAGAGTGTCGTGTGGCCTCCCAAACTTGTAGCTGGCATCTGAAGTCTTGTGCCTACTTAGCAGTCTGGAGAATTGTGTCCTTTAACTTGTGACGGCTGACCTAACTCTGGGTGGTTAAGGCCAGAGGAAGAAGTGCTGGTATCAGAACTGAACAGAAAAGCGGGGATTTGTTATATACTCATAGTTGGTGTCAGAAAAAGTGGATATTTGATTTTATTTTTATCCACTCAGGTAGGTACTATTAGTAGTTTCTTTTTACAATGAAAAACTAAACCCCAGAGAGGTTAAGTTTCCCAAGGCAACACAACTAGGCCTAAAGAAAAATCAGTGTAAGCATTTTCCAGATCACCTTAATCAGTGGTTCTCAGTACTGGTTGCACATTAGAATTGCCTGGAAAGCCCTTTAAAAAAATACTAATGCCTCACCCTGGGAGACTCTTAATTTAATGTGCATTGCAAAGCGAAGCCAGGGTTGAGAACCACTGATCTAGTTAATCCCTTTGTAGCTAAACCCTGGTTGCACTGCAAGTACAACCTTTTAAGCTTGTGTTTATACTCACTTTGGCACCAAGTTGTTAACAACGAGCTCTTGCCAAGCAAAGGCCAACTGAAGTCACAAGAAGAACATTCTTAAGAATGTTTACAGAAAAATGGTGAGAGAACTGTCATCCCATTCCATACAGTGCTGAAACCAAAGAACATCCACCATAGCAGTTAGTATCATGTTCCTTTACAAGCAGAAATTTCATTTCAGCAAAACATCTTTCCTCATACTAAATCAGTGTTGACTATTTGAACTTTATTAGTTTGGTAGTTTTGTTTGGACTTGATTTATAAACTTATATTGGTTTTACAGTTGTATAAGAGCTATGAACATAAAATGTTCACAGCTAGTTGTATGTTAATAGTAAGTCATATAACAAAAATAATTTCAGTCACCAGTTCGGGGTCTGTGAGAATTTTTTCTCCTTTAAAAGGTGTCCATGTTCCTCAAGTTCGAGAAACACTACCGTGATCATTGTACAATACTGCCTGCTTCTGTTTGGTCAAAAAGTGCCAAAGGTGTCAGAGGTTTAAGACTTCACTGCTATTGGGCCCCCAACTTGATCAGATTCAGGTGTGATTTATTGGCAAGAATATTTAACAGGTGATTCCCCACCCCACCCGCCAACACCCGTCAAGAGGCATATAATGTCTGGTTATCTCTTTGTGATGCTAGCAGTCAATACCAATACCTAGGTCTGTTAATTCATTTTAAAAAACCCAAAAACCAAACCCGTTGTTGTCGAGTCAATTCCGACTCATAGCAACCCTAAAGGACAGAGTAGAACTGCCCCATAGGGTTTCCAAGGAGCCACCTGTGCTCCATTAATTCATTAGAAGTTGTGAAATGGTGGTATTTTATTTCTATCATTCCTTCTTCATTTATTAGCTAGAATAGTTCCATAAAGAGAACTTTCTCCTATCTGGTATTTGGTTACCCTGAGGTACAGCTCACCCAGAAAAGACAGGATAAGTGCTTGATTCTTCCCTTTCATTTACTAATTTTTGATATAATGAATTGGGTTCCCTAGCATCTTCCAGTTAGTTTTTTTCATTTTAAATGATCATTATTAACTTCTGGACTTTGAATATTTCCTCTGTTTCAATCCATTTGCAATTATTATTCTATTGAAGCTCAGGCTTCCCTTATTTGTCTAGCAAGAGCTTCTTAAAGTTGGCTCCAGAGTCCTTTGGACACAATCCCAGAAACCTTTGTTAGTTGCCTTGCTTTTAAGACGTCCCAGGCTCATCTTGTACATTTCCTACTCAAGACCTGACATCAATGGCTAGGCAAATCTGAGCGTCAGAGGGCCCCAGAGGAAACAACATTCATTGGGAACAGGTGGTGTTCACAGCTCTCTGTTTTGATACTGACAGGGGCACAGCAGGGATATCCTTTTATAAGGAGACTGAGAATGGTGACATTTACCCAGGGGTGGATGACCCAACAAGCAAGGTACACATGGGCTTATTTGTGCTTACTTACTAATCTGTAGTGCACAATTTCACCTGTTTTTCACCACATCAAAATGTGGTGAAACCCATGTGAAATTGTGCTCTACAGTTTAGTAAGTAAACACAATCAAGCCTGGGTGTACCTTGCTTACTGGTTAATCCACCCTTGCTCTTATCTCTGGCTTCAGGCCCACGATTCAGTTTAGGAATGGTGCCCAGGAGCTGCCTATTGGCCCTTGGGCACCAGCTGTGGGCCAGGACTGCCTTCTTCCACCTACACTGCAAAGGGAGCTAACCCCACTGCTTTTGTCTAGTTAATCAATTTACAAAAAAAAGTGTTTTCAAAACAGCTAAATCCACAACAATGTTCTTTGTTTACAGAAAGGTGGGGTAATGGTCCAGAGGCTGTTTGGGTCTGGTGAAAAAACACTTGATTTGGAGTTAAAATAAACGGGATTAGATCTTGGCTCTTTTTCATTTATGGGGATAAAAATAAACTTCATTTATGGAATAAAAATAAACCACCCCAAAGAGTTACTGTGAGGACTAAATAAGATTATGAATATGGACATACATTAATATATTCCGTGTGATAAACTTATAGGAACCCTATGTGGAACATCTACTAAGTGACAGACACTGTGATTTTGCTATTTCATTAACCACCATAATAATACTGTAAGGAATTCCAGTGGTATGCTGGTAAACCAGCTTGGGGGTGAAGTTGGGGGGGGCAGCCTTGGTTTGAGAGCTTGCTGATTTCCATGGTGTAAATACTCCCAACAAGGCCAATTTCAAGCTACCAAAGCTACCAGTGCTTTAAAGGAGCCCTGGTGGTGCATTGGCTAAGAGGTTGGCTGCTAACCAAAAGATCAGCAGTTCAATCCACCAGCCGCTCCTGGGAAACTCTATGGGGCAGTTCTACCCTGCCCTATAGGAACAAGTGTGGTGTTTTGGGTTTAGTGCTTTAAAAACTGGCTTACAAAATTCTTGAATATTTAACAATAGGCTCTTCCCAAGCCAGTAGGAGCCGGCTTCAGCACACTACTGATTGTATCAGGCCCATTTTATATATGAGGAAGTGGAGGTTTAGAGAGGCTAAGCAACTTGGATTCACTGCAGGGGTGCAGGTCTGCTCCTCTACAAATGTTTGCTTTCCCTACCACGCTCCAGTCACTTCTCTAAGCAACTGATCTACACTATCTGACCTCCGATTTACTTATTTATTTATGGTTTGGTATAACAGTATGAAAAAAAATATTTACCTCCCTTGACTATAAGCATCTTGG
Organism: Trichechus manatus latirostris; assembly: GCF_000243295.1. Taxonomy (NCBI): domain Eukaryota; kingdom Metazoa; phylum Chordata; class Mammalia; order Sirenia; family Trichechidae; genus Trichechus; species Trichechus manatus. The sequence continues at coordinate 8,275,642 of NW_004444036.1, forward strand.
GAGCAGGTGCCATGTCCCATAATCTTTTTATCTTTAGGGCCTTGTTCCATGTGTGGCACAGTGGGTACTTAATAAACATTTATTAAATGAACTGAATAAACCAGGCCCAGTTTTCTGGGGAAACTGAGAGACAGAAATCAACTGTAATGTCGTTCTTGACTTGTAACAGACAATCATTTTCAGAGTCACAATTTAATTGGGAAAAAAAAAAGAATGGTAATAATTATAGAGAGCTTTTTACATCCCAGGTATTTTACATGGATTATGTCATTCAATAGAACAAAGTCATCCTTTTGTGCATGAAGAAGGGAGGGTGTAGGGGGTGAAGCAATTTATTTTGTGTTATACAACCAGAAGGCAATGGGGTTGAGATTTGAACTGGGCAGCTGGGCTCCAGATATGCCTCATGAACCACAACTCACTATCTAGTTTAACCTTACATGGTGGCATTTACCCATTATCGTCAAGTTAATTCTGACTCATAGCGACCCTACAGGACAGAGCAGAACTGCCCCGTAGGGTTTCCAAGGAGCAGCTGGTGGATTTGAACTTGCCAACCTTTTGGTTAGCAGCCGAGCTCTTAACCAGTATGCCACCAGGGCTCCATGGTGGCCTTTAGTCAAGCAAAATGATGGTGCTCTGGGGCTATGACTGTTTCTTCTTAACCTGGAAAAGGCCTTACCTGTGCTTAGATTAAGTGTTGAGTAACCAGGAGGATTGTGGGCTTTCTATCAACCACTCCCTGCCTCAACACTTCTCAGCCAGTTCTGCAAGAAAATTTGACTTTTCTGCTCCAATAAGGCAAAGCAAGTGGTTCAGGAATCATCTTGCTTCGTTTTCTCTTCATCGAATTATATATGAGTTCTTTTACTAGAAACAAAAAATTTGCTCTCCTAAATTTTCCACATGGGCCTCCAAGGAATTGAAAAATAAAAATCATTTTCCAGTTTCTCTGGCTTCAAGCCTGATTCCCGGACATGATCCAACAGTAATTGCCATCCAAATGCCTGTCAGCAAGATGGTCATTATGTACTCTGGCATATAGTACTGAGGCAGTCTTGTGCAATGTTGTTATAGCATTATGTTGCAATTATACCCCGGCCTTGTTTCCTGCAAATCTCGCAGATGCTTATCCACCAACGGGGTGTTAGTTGACAATCACTCTAAACAAGCCCGGACAACAGAAATAATAGCGGTAACTCTGAGGAACTTTTGAAGGAATATACAGCTAATGTTCCAGAATGTTCAACCAGTTCAATACTCTCTTATAGGCAAGTCAAATGTCAGAAAGCATTTCTACCTTTTCCTGTTATGCCTTTGACCTCTTTGTGTTCTTTTGCCTTGTCCAAAACAATGTCACGTAACTGCTGTGATTCAGACTTAAAACATGAAACACTGGGGGAAATTCCTACAACCCCCCGGGGCTCCCCACCTCCAATACCACCTCAGCTCCCAGAGGGGCTAAAATACTTAGGAGTCCATGTAGGCAAACAATTTTTTAAAACTGCCAAGAAGGGGCTGCCTGCCCACTGTCCTATTGCTCCTCCCCTGGGGTGGGAGGAAAAGGGTTGAACCATGGTCAAGGACACCAGGGTCTTGGCCAGACCAGACTGAACTCTGGGGAAAATGTTCCCACTAAAATCCAGGGAGGTGGTGAGGAGAAAGCCCCTGAGGAAAGAATCTAGGTGGTAGTGTGTGCGGTTTATATTCCAGTATATGTTTTAAGAAGTTTCCCAGCAGGTTTTAATTAACCTCCAGCCGAAACCTGCTAAACAAGTTTTGCAACCCAGGTTATTGTGTTAGTATTTTTCCCGTGTATTGTCCTAGGTTTGAATTTCATGAAGTTTATTATTCTAACTACAACTCAGTGGGAAAAAGCAAAGTGTACGTTTTATAACCTAGGTATTTCTTGGCAATGACTTGTAGGAAAGAGTATCTCCATAAGATTTGGACCACAGAAGGAAGTAATTTAAAGTTGACATTTGCAAGTGATAAAAGACAAAACCAAAAGTATTCTTTTGAAGAATATGCCTTTCTTCTGATGAAATAAATACAATCATCTTGGTTCAAAATTAAAAATAAACCCCTTCGTTTCATACACTCCAACACCTAGGGGACTAATTCAGAATAGTTTGTTTTTTTTCTATTCTATTTCATCAAAGTCTGCCGTTTACAGGCTATTTTTAATAGCACCACATGATCTTTCTTAAACAATAATCACTGAGCAATAATTACTCTGCCCTCAAAGGAGCCGCTGAAAAGTGTAGGCTTTGGGGGAACATGGTAGGATGTAGGATGCTGCCCCAGGCGCCTCCATCCCAAAGCCCTTAGAATTAATCACTTGACATGCTCACTGATAAATCACTCTCTGCAATCATTTACATAAGCCTCTGGCCCAAAGCATATAGGAGTCATCTAATTTAGGGCCTTCACACTGGGAAATGTTTCCCACTTGAGGCACACAAGAACTTTCCAGGGGACTGAGTTTTAAGGGACTCAGTTTCCAAACCTCAACATCCATATACACTTTCTGGAAATGATCTGCCTGAGAATGCTCCTGAGGTTAAGGGTCATATCCAGCTCCCCTTGTCCATATGCTCTTTCATAACTGCCCTTCTCCCACTTGATGAAAGAAATATGTACCCTGAATCTCAGTAGAGTGCACTACCTCAAGATGTAAAAATCTCTGGGCACCAAACCAAAGAATAAATCAAGAATGCAAAACTCCTGAGGGAAGAGTTCCCTAAGAGTTAAGCCAGCTTCTCAGACAGATGGCTGGGGAGCACGTGCCAAGGTTTTATTTTGAACTCCCAAAGAAAGAAGTTCTTGAGCAAACCGATTCAAAGATTTCTCTCTTGGTAGAGATATAAGTGGTACAATAAAGGAACCATTGGTTAAAGAGTGTAAGTAGTCAGTCAGCTGGGGGTAACCGTAACTTTCCAGAAAGAGATTGCGCAAGCATTTTATCAGGAATGCTAACTACATCAGACATAAAAGTTCTACCCTAGACTAGGTTTGGAACAATTTTATTTTTCAAGACCTACAACAAAGAGCTTTGGTAAAACTATCGACAGGGATGGCAACTTTTTTCATGCAGGTGACAAACTGCCGTATCTAATAAGCATTAGAAGTGAGATGGTATTTCATGGTTATTTGAATTGAAAAATGTAGTCAGATTTTCCTTGAAGATCTTCATTCCTTTTTACCCAATTAACTCCTACTCTTCCTCAGCCCTCCCTGGTCACTGGTCCACCTCCTCCTATTATACATTCTACTAACACCACGTGCCTCCCTCATTGCCCTTTTCCCAGTTATGATTTCCTGTTTATTTGTGAAATTCTTTGATTAAGATCGGTCTCCCCCATTAGACTATAAACTCTATGAGGGCAAGAATCATGTGAGTTTTAGGTCCACCACTGTTTGCTAAGTAGGGAGAGGGCTAACAATTTGCATAATTCTTTAAAAGTTAGCTGGATTTGGCTGATTGGTTTGCTGGTGAGGACTGACTTTGCCATTAGGTAACAGGGCCTGCACTTTCCATTAACTGAAAGAGCTAAATGAGTTGTGCCAAAATTTTGAAGCAATACATTTAAACCATATGCACAATGTACAGTACACCAGTAATTATATTCTCTGTAACTATTTAACCTATAATTTACAACAATTAGACGTCAACATGAAATACGTGAGGAAAAATGAAAAAGAAAAGAAAATACGTGAGGGGGTACATAGTTGTTCAAAATTATTTTAAGACACGTGAGCAAAAATGTTTGAATGAAACTGAAATACTGCAATCACTGCACTAATGCAGGACTTCCATTTCTATTGTTCCTGATTGGGGGTCAGTCAGCATCTCTTTGACTATATTCAGTGATGGGGAAATTACTACCTACATGGTAACTCAAAGCATTGTTGGAAAGCTCTATTTGTTAAAAATTTCAGCTAACTTGGAGTTGAAAGCTATCACTCTGTTCTTTCCATTCACCCAATTGTGGCCTTAATTCTGTCCCGTGGAGCTAGATGCCCCCTCATCTACTGAGCAGGCTTTCGATGATTCAAAGATAAACATGTTCAGATATCCAGTCCTTCAATAATTCCTTATTAAATATAATTTCTTGGCACAGCACCATCCCTTTGAGCTCTGTTCCCCTTCACCTAATTAATCTCTATTCTTCCTCAACTCTGCTTAAATGTTGCTTTCTGCACTTCCAAGCAATGTTTCCATTTTCTACACAGGGGAAAGAGAGAAGGCAGAGGGTAAAAAACACAGCTTTTTTTTTTTTTTTTTAATTCTGAAGAAAACCATCTCCAAGCACTTCCATCTACATTTTATTGGCCAGAATATCTCACATGGCAACCCTTAGCTGCAAGGGAATCTGGGAATTATAGTATTTATGCTTTCTAGTTTCTATAGTAGAAAAAGTCATGGGTGTAAAGTGAGCAAGTGTTAAAGCACATATTGCCAAGAAATTACAAGCTATAATTTAAAAAGTAATTTGTAAGACTATGAGGTAAACCAAATAATCAGTTAACAAAATAGTTACTTACAAAAGCAAAACAAAAAAAAAATACTGACACTGTAAAACTATGTATCTTTAAAACTGGGTTAAAAATAGTTCACAAAAAAATGAAGACTTTCAAAAAAGAAAAAGTAGTATATATGGTCTGACGTTACTTTGTTCTTAAAATTTTCCAGTGACTTCTCTTCCCACTTCCAACTCCAGGTGCACTATATTAAAATGTTAAATGACTGTGATTCACATGTTTTCTAATCAGCATGTAAATTGGACATTTTAAATAGATTTTTTTATATATAATTTTATTTATTTGTTGTTGTTGAGAACATACACAGCAAAACATACACCAATTCAAGTTTCTACAGGTACTATTTAGTGACATTGATTACATTCTTTGAGTTATGCAACCATTCTTACCCTCCTTTTCTGAGGTGTTCCTCCCTCATTAACATAAATTCACTGCCCTCTAAGGTTCCTATCTAATCTTTAGAGTTGCTGTTGTCAACTTGATCTCATAGTTCTTAAAAGGGTATAATGCTCAAGGCAGACCTTTTTTTTTTTTTTTTGGTTTTTTTTTTAAATATTTTATTGTACTTCAGGTGAAGGCTTACAGAACAAATAGTTTCTCATGAAACAGTAGTACATATGTTGTTTTATGACATT
>NW_004444036.1:8280921-8294956 GCF_000243295.1 Trichechus manatus latirostris
GACAATGGTTAACAATCTCACAACACATCAACAATATCCTTACTCAATCTTGGGTTCCCTATCACCAGCTTCCTTGTCCCCTTCTGCCTTCTGGGCCTTGTCACTGGACTCCTGTACCTTGTTAGTCTCATTTGGTTTTACGGGGCTGTCCACTCAGAGGCTAAACAGTGAACCTCGGAGGTAACTTCACCACTGAGCTAAAAGGGTGTCTGGGGGCCATACTCTCGAGGTTTCTCCAGTCTCTCAAGGCAGACCTTTTAACTAGTTAAACTATTGTTTGGTTTTAAGACAACCTCAGGGATTTTTGGTTTAAGGTTTAAAGATAATCTCAGGGCAATAGTTTCAGGGGTCATCCAACCTTCATCGCTCCAGGAAGTCTGGATTTCATGATAATTTGAAATTCTGTTCTGCATTTTCCCTCTTTTGATCAGGATTCTTCTATAGAATCTTTGATCAAAATGTTCAGTAATGGTAGCCGGGCAGCATCCAGTTCTTCTGGTCTCAGGGCAAAGCAGGCTGTTGTTCATGAAGGCAATTAGCCACATATTTCCACATCCACATCTTCCTCCTATTCCTGACTCTCCTTCTTCCTCTGTTGTTCCAGGCAAATAGAGACCAACTGTTGCGCCTTGGATGGCTGCTTGCAAGCTTTTAAGACCCCAGGCACTATGCATCGAACTAGGAGGTAGAACATAAGCACTAAACATGTTATTAGGCCAATTAACTGGGATGTTCCACAAAACCACGACCCCAAAACCTCCAAACCAAGAAACCAAATCCCATGAGGTTTTTGACTGTACGCAAGCAGCCTCAGCAGCTACTCTTTTTTTTGTCATTGTTGTAAATATATCTATCACACAATTTTTGCCAATTCAACTTTGTACAGGTGTACAACTTATTGACAGCAATTACAATAATCAGCTGTGCAACCCTACCCTTAATTAACATGATATTTCCATCATTGTTACCCCTCCTTTTCCCCCTCCCTCCTGCCCCTGGTAACCACTAATAAACTTTGTTGCCCATACATTTGCCTTTTCCTGTCTTTTTGTATAAGTGAGGTCATATAATATTTGTCCTTTTGTGATTGACTTATTTCACTCAGCATAATGTGTTCGAGCTCCATCTATATCGTAGCATGTATCAAGACTTCATTTCTCCTACCGGCTTAGTGATATTCCACTGTATGTATGTACCACATTTGGTTTATCCATTCATTTGTTGATGGGCATTTTGGTTGTTTCCACTTTTTGGCTATTTTGAAAGTGCTGTAATGAACACTGGTATACAAGTCTCTGTTTGAGTCTCTGCTTTCAAGTCTCTTGGGTATATACCTAGGAGTGGAATTTCTGGGTCATACGGCAGTTCTGGAGCCCTGGTGGTGCAGTTGTTAAGAGCTATAGCTGCTAACCAAAAGGTCGGCAGTTCAAATCCACGAACTGCTCCTTGTAAACCCTATGGGGCAGTTCTACTCTGTCCTATTGGGTCGCTATGAGTTGGAATTGACTCTACGGCAATGGGTTTGGTTTTGGTTTTTATGGCAGTTCTATTTTTAGTTTTTTCAGGAACTGCCCATGCTGTTTTCCACAAGGGCTGTACCATTTTGCATGTCCACCAGCAGTGGGTAAGGGTTCCAATTTCCCCACATCCTTGCCAACACTTGCTGTTTTCTGGGTTTTTTATCTTAGCCATCCTAGTGGGAGTGAAATGGTATCTCATTGTGGTTTTGATCTGCATCTCTCCGATGGCTATGACGCTGAGCACCTTTTCATGTGTTTGGTGGTCATTTTAATGTCCTTTTTGGTGAAATGTCTATTCGAGTCCTTTGCCCATTTTATGATTGGGTTATTTGTCTTTTTGTTGTTAAGTCGTCAAAGTTTGATACATATTTTGGTTATCAGGTTCTTGACAGATACATGGTTTCCGAAGATATTCTCCTAGACAGTAGCTTGTCTTTTTTTTGCAGTAACAGAAGGATTATTAAGTTCTATTTCTTAATAAAGAAAGAGGAGTTCTTTTAACTATTGTAAAATGCACATGTTCTGTTTTGCAGATTTCTTAAATGATAAATTACAAACATCAGATTCCAGTTTTCCTAAATGAGAAAGACCATTCAGAAACTAAAGATGGCTAACTCTTAGCATTAAAAATATATATACTGTCAGAGATCCTACCCTGCTCTCAATGAATCCTTTTTTTTTTAATGTCTTTACATTTTTTGTTAAAGTCTTTTTAAAATAAATTTTAAATTGTGGATCACACATTACATGACTTTGTCTATAAGGGAATCTGATTTTTTTTAATATACTGTTTCTTTTCTTTATTTTCTAATGTATTTTAAACATTACCATAATAAAATATTGCACATGGAATGTGAACAATATATAAAGAAAGCCAAAGAGACTCCTGCATTCAGATAAAAAACAGAAAATATGTTACAGTGAACTGTAAAATAGAATCTATTTCTGGAAAACAGTGTATCTCAATTTAAACATGAACTACACATAAACTGTCGATTAAATTTTATGATTTTTTAAATTTTTCTTCTTTAATTTTGTTGTTGTTGAAAGACAATTTGATTTTAAAAACACACACAAATGTTCTGTTCATTACACTGAAGACAGTTGTCTTCTGGTGAATCAGCATGATTTCTTCATCAAATTAGGTACTTTGTCTGCTTTGTGGAACACTAGCAGTTTCATTTCCTGTTAAGGAAACAGTATGTACAGAACTCAGATAAACCTTCCCTTTACTATTTTAGTATTGAAAATAAACAAACAAAAAAGTAGAACACATTTATGCATATTTTTTGAATAGTATATGTTATGGATTGAATTGTATTCCCCCAAAAATGTGTGTCAACTTAGCTAGGACATCATTCCCAGTACTATGTGATTGTCCACCATTTTGTGATCTGATAATCCTATATGTTGTAAATTTTAACCACTGTGATATTAATGAGGCTGGATTAGAGCAGTCATGTTCATAAGGCAGGACACAATCTACAGGATTAGGTTGTATCTTGAGTCAATCTCTTTTGAGATATAAAAGAGACAGTCAAACAGAGAGGAGAGAGACCTCCCCTCACCAAGAAAGAAGAGCCGGAAGTGGAGTGTGTCCTTTGGACCCAGGGTCCCTGTGCTGAGAAACTTCTAGACCCAAGGGAAGATTGATGACAAGGACCTTCCCCGAGAGCTGACAGAGGCAAAAAGCCTTCGCCTGGAGTTGGCGCCCTGAATTCGGACTTCTAGCCTCCTAAACTGTGAGAGAATAAACTTCTGTTTGTTAAAGCCATTCACTTGTGGTATTTCTATTATAGCAGCACTAGATAACTAAGACAGTATATCAAATATATTTTCAGGATTATTTAAAAGCCAACAGGGCTTCTATTTAACAGTTTTGAAGGAGATTATTTGTTCTGAATGAAAAAAAAACTTTTAATATGAATATATATATAGAAGACCTCGTTTTGAAGATGTTGTAGCTGATGCTGTTGGATTCATGCCTAACTCCTTTCTTTTTGTAACAGAATCATGTTATCATCACAATCTACCTGCTCCCATCTGTACTCTTTGAGTGAAGTCTAGGGTGGCTCCAGGGGTAACATTTTCCCAGTCTATGTGGCATAAACATCTCAACAACTTTTAGGAAACTTTTTCATTGTTAGTGTTTTGCTGTAGAAAAAGTCCCAAACAGTACATGGTGAAAAGTCTAAAGAATAAGGAAATGAGGAAATAGAGAAAGCATTTAAAAATATAATCACATGATTTGCAGATAGGGCAAGGAGAGAGAGAGCAGCAAAACAAGGAGCTGTGAGAAATCATAGAGAAAATGTGCTGAGAGGCACAGAAAGAGATGAGCAGCATAGTGAACATTTTTGAAGGTGTTTGTATAGGTATTGAAATGACAACAACTGTAATGTGGAATCCTGTAAATATTACAGGGGAACTACATATAAGGTTGTTTAGCTTCTGGTTTTGTATGGAACAGTCCAGATTTTTAGTTTTCTGTCTAGGACGCAAACGAACATAATTCCAAATATTGTAGCCTTGTTTGGCATAACAAAAGTTTATTAAGAAAATGTTCTGCATCCCACTTTGGTGAGTGGCGTCTGGGGTCTTAAAAGCTGGCGTGTGGCCATCTAAGATGCATCAATTTGTCTCAACTCACCTGGAGCAAAAGAGAATGAAGAACACCAGAGACACAAGGAAAGTATTAGCCCAAGAGACAGGGCCACACAGACCAGAGACTTCATCAGCCCGAGACCAGAAGAACCAGATGGTGCCTGGCTACCACCAATGACCTCCCTGACAGGGAACACAACAGAGAGTCCCTGATGGAGAAGGAGAAGCAGAACTCAAATTCTAGTAAAAAGACCAGACTTAATGATCTGAGACTGGAGGGACCCCGGAAGACATGGCCCCCGGACTCTCTGTTAGCCCAAAACTAAAACCATTCCCGAGCCCCACTCTTCAGACAAAGATTAGACTGGACTATGGGACATAAAATGATACTCGTGAAGAGTGTGCTTCTTAGCTCAAGTAGACACATGAGACTAAATGGGCAGCTCCTGTCCAGAGGCGAGATGAGAAGACAGAGAGGGTCCGGAGCTGGTTGAATGGACACGGGAAATCCGGGGTGGAAAGGAGGAGTGCGCTGTCACATTATAGGGAGAGCAACTAGGGTAAAATAACGTATGTACAAATTTTTGTATGAGAGACTAACTTGAATTGTAAACTTTCACCTAAAGCACAACAATAAAAAGAAAACCAAATATTGTAGCCTGTAGTGGCTATAGTCTTTGCCCAGCCCTCTCCCTCCCCATTTCCTTCTCTGGTTCATGTGCACAACTTCTCTACCACCTGCCTAGTCCTGGAGTCCTGGTAGGATTATCAATCATGATGTCCTGCCCCTTTCCCACTCCCCAACGAATTGGCTCAGGGCTGGGCACACTCAGCCACCCCGAGTCCTCTGCAGGATTTTACAGCTCTCACTACATTCTAGTTCACAAGCTGTGAAGCTGTGGGCTGGGGCTGTTGGCTGCCATCTTACTTGCCTTGAGGGTACACCTGCTGCAAAATGCAGCCAAGGCCTGTGGGAATCAGAGCAAAGCACTGGGGTAACAGCGCAGCGGTTTGAGGTGTTTCTCCTTCCTGGAATTCCTACTCTGTTCCCTACACTTGAATTCCCAGCTCCAGCTCCACTCTAGCCCCCAGGGATTAGTCCCCACTTGGAACTGTAGCCCTTACTTACATACTACCTTATGTTACTTAATATGTCACCAAGGGTAGCTTTTCTCCCCATCTAAGTCCTAAACGGCTTGATAGCAGATCATGTTATGATTTTGTGGGATTTTTTAATTTTTTTTCTCCCCCCTATAGGGTCACTATGAGTCAAAATAGTCAACGGTAGTGGGTTTGTTTATTTTTGGGAGGGGTTATTGTGTACATGCAGTAGGGGTCCAGGTAAGACTCGTTATATTCAATTATTTTCTTATGGCAGAAATGATACTAAAACCAGAGTGTTTTTCTAATAAATGATCACATTCTGTGGCTGCTTAAGAAACTACACTTACTGTGTACAAAGTACGTTATCTCGTTTAATCTGTGCAACTTGTAAGGTGGATGATCAAATTTATAAACCTTGGAATTCTGAACTGAATTATAAATTGAAATGAAAGCAACTACCTCTGACTCCAAATTCTGTATAAGAAAAAGAATTGCCCATACCTCCTCCACTTTGCCCCCTCTCACCAACCAACAAGCAAACTTGTACCATATTATTATTCACCCCTCTTGGTATCTCAGGGATGAAGGACATTCAAGGACAAGGCCTGACATGTCAAGGAAACGGGGACAAATTCCCCATTTGACTTTGGTCAAATACATTTCCCAAGCAGCAAAATATGTGATTCAGCATAGGAAAAACTAACCCTTCATCCAGACAAAACATTTGCTAAGTGAACCTAAGGCCAACCTTAATAACACTGCCTACGCAGGGGATGCCTTCCTTTGGAGGAAGGAGAGGAGGAGGAGGAGGAGGAGGAGAAGGAGGTAAGTAAGAGAAGCCAGTTGTTGGACCGGGGCCTTCCAGAACCACAGCTGCAGCCATTAACAGGACAGTTAACCTGGGCCTTTCCTTTTCTTTGACTTCATTTATGCATTTAATTCTAAAGTTGCAAACAACAGGAAATCAACCACAGCGTTAACCAGTTAACATCAAAGGTAGAAGGAGACCAGGAGGCAGAATGTTAAAAAGAATTAAAAAGGTAAACATTCTAGTGAGTCACAAGTGTTTAATATTCACTAGAACCACTAGAAGCAAAATTGTGTGGGAACCTAAAAGTGGCTACACGGAATGAGAGCAGACCTGGAGCTCTTTAAAAAGTGTAAAGTTCTAGACAAACGTGAGAATAATACATAAGCCATACCCGTTGCCATAGAGTTGGTTCTGACTCATAGCAACCCTATAGGACAAGGTAGAACTGCCCCATAGGATTTCCAAGGTTGAAATCTTTATGGAAGCAACTACCACATCTTTCTCCCACAGAGCAGCTGGTGGGTTCGAACTGCCGACCTTTTGGTTAGCAGCCGAGTGCTTAAACACTGCACCACCAGGGCTCCTACATAAGCTATAGTCAGGGCAAATATTCCTAAGATGGAAGAAATGTGGTTTTTTTGTAATGGAAATTAAATTTAGAGACAAAAGGATTTACAGTATGTACATTTTATCCATTTGTTCTTTCTTAAAAAGAGAAGGATCCTTGAGGGAATCTTAGCTCTTATATATTTATCAGACCACAAATGCCATGGATTATGTGGCATTTCAACTGTGAAATGAAAGTTTGTGTGTTGTTCTTTAATGTTAAATTTTAAAATTATGATGCTGGGGGAAAAGAGCAGTCGCAAACTGCTCTTTCTCTTAGGCACAGTGGGTCTCAACCTTGAGGCACTTGAAAAAAAATACTGATGCCTCCGACCCACATCCCAGAGATTCTGATGTAATTGATTTGAGGTGTGGCCTGGGCATCAGAATTTTTTTTTTTTATTGTACTTCAGGTGAAGGTTTACAGAACAAATAGTTTCTCATGAAACAGCAGTACACATATTGTTTTATGACATTGGTTATCAACCCCATGACATGTCAACCCTCTCCCTTCTTCCCTTCTAGACTTTTTTTTTTTTGGTGAAAATAAACACAGCCAAAGATACACCATTTCAAAAATTTCTACATGCACAGTTCAGTGACATCGACTACGCTCTTCCAATTGGGCTGCTATTCTCACTTTAGATGAAGGCTTACAGAACAAAACAGTTTCTCATTTAACAGTTAGTACACGTTGCCCTATGACAATGGTTAACAACCTCACAACACATCAACACTATCCTTACTCAACCTTGGGTTCCCTATCACCAGCTTTCCTGTCCTGGGCATCAGAATTTTAAAAATCACTCCAGGTGATTCTAATATGTGGCCAAAAGAGAGAGTCACTATCTTAGGGACTACTTAGAAAGCAAGGCAAGTACTTGGAAAAGGAAGGGAATTTCTTGATGCAAGTGGGGTCCACAGCCCCGGTTCTCTCCTTAGCTTAGCACCCTCTACCCGAGGTGTCCTCAGAGAGTTTCCACTCCATGAAATTTGGGAATCAAATAATACCATTTAATCTTCCCATTCTTCCACATGTTTAGGAGAAAAAGGCACAAAGAAAACTTCCGTGACTGACATTTTGCTCACCTCCACCCACTATTTAGGCTAAGAGTTCAAAAGCAGACTGAGAGATATACCTATCTTTTTTTTTTCTTTTGCCTTAAAAAAATAGTCAGAGTTGAACTGAACCGCACCATCCACTGACTAGATCTGACACAGAATACTTCATCCAACAACAGAATACACATTCTTCTCAAATAGATTGTTTAAGAGGTAGTCTCCCTTTTTTTGCCTTAAAACAGCATTGATTTGGTGTAAAGGCATAGCACAGAACTACTTGATGTCAAACTTACTGATAGCACTATGTGAATAAAAGCCCACATAATTGTAGCCATAAAAATATTTATGTAATGGTGTGGAGATTTTGGTTTCTATCTAGTTTTATTTAACCTGTCCAACAATTAAAGAGAGCTCAGAGAGAGAAAAAGTGGATCTTTAACTCCTCTGTCTCCAAGAATTCACTCTAGTAAAGGAAAACGAGGTTTAATGAGAAGAGGCCAAAAACAGCATAAAGAATTTAAAATTTTAGGTTGAAAATGAAGACAAATTTTAAGAGTCTGATCTCAAAATGAAAGGTTTACTGCTGCGACTTTGCTATAACTTCACTGTGGTCATTTCAATTTGATAATCAATTTTTTCCTAAGCATCAGCCAAAAACATCAGTGTTTCCTTAATCTGTAAACAGATTAAAATCTACATATCTCTGGGTTAAAACTGAAAGAGGAAGCCTGAGCTAAAGGAAGTCAAAGGGTTTACGCAGCAGGTGCACTCCGTTCTGAATTAGGAAGGGAACAGTCATGAAATGTCAGATTTTGAAACAATAGCAGAGGAGTCCTAAAAGATATTCTATTGTGATTTCAGTATTTTAATCTAAGTCTGAGTCTGTTCTCATTGTATTAAAAAAAAAACAAAACAAAAAAAACAGAGTCTCTCTTTGGTGAGAACTAAAAACAAAATCTGATTCATATCAATTTTCCCAAAAGTTACACAAAGGGAGTAATGCCAACTGTGAGAATTGAAGTGAAAATCAGATCTCAGCCCAACCAGAACAACCAATGGGAACAACAGACAATAACTGTGACTCTAATGAAATTTGTTTCTCAGCTGAAGGCACTGGGCAGATGTTTCTCTTGCAATAGAGTCTATTCTTAGTACTAAATCAGTTTTTCCCTTTCAAGGAAACAGCTCCCCTCAGTTTGAAACAATAGATATTCACACTACATTCCATGTATTCTGAGTTCTCAGTGTTGCCTAAAATGTCATGGCCTCCCTCTTCCCCCATGAGATATGACTGAGATTTCCTCTTCTTCAGGGGTCACAGCTGGTTTAAGAACATGAGCGTGCAGAATCGGGGTAAGCGGCACAAATCTTGTATGAGCAGGAGCAACACTGATAAAGTAAGAGAAGGCCCAAATTTGGGAAATGAAAAAAACTTCCTGTAAAAATAGACTGATAATATGGATAGCTATCTCCCACTTGCAGGTTAAAATGGCGACTGATGACAATAAAAGGCAAAGACAACAGCCTACATTCCTTTGTACTCTAGTCTCTATCTTGTGAAAAATCTTTGGAGAAATGTCTATTCAAGTCCTGTTATGGATTAAATTATGCCCTCCCGCCAAATATGTGTTGGAATCCTAACCCCTATACCTGGGGATGTAATCTAACATAATATAATCACTCCCTAATGTAATCTAATGTAATGTACTCAATCAATCAGTTGCGGTCATGCCAGTGTGGATCCTAAACCTAATCACTTCTGAGTTACATAAAGAGCAGCACAGACACAAAGCCACGCACAAACAGGGGCAGACAGACACCATGTGAAGATCATCTACAAGCCAAGCAACCAAGAAACGCCCGAGGCTAACAACAAGGAAGGAATCAACATGGCTGAGACTCTGATTTGGACTTTTAGCCTCCAGAACTCTGAGAAAATAATTTCTGTTCTTTAAAGACACCCGCTTATGGTATTTCTGTTACAGCAGCATTGGGAAACTAAGAAGTAATCCTTTGCCTATTTTTTAATTGGATTGTTAGTCTATTTTGTTGTTGAGTTATAGGAATTTGTTATATATTCTGGATATTAAACCGTTATCAGATATATGATTATGAACTACTTTCTCCCATTCTGTAGAACTGTGAGATTTTTTTCTCTAAATTTTATTTATTTTATTGTTGTTGTTGAGAATATGCACAGCAACACATACACCGTTTAACAGTTTCTACATGTAAAATTTAGTGACACTGATTACATCCTTTGAGTTGTGCAATCATTCTCACCTTCCTTCTCTGAGTTGTTCCTCCTTCATTAACATAAAATCACTGCTCCCTAAGGTTCCTATCTAATCTTTCAAGTTACTGTTATCAATTTGATACCATCTAGATAGTTCTTAAAAGAGCATAATGCTCAAGACACACATTTTTTACTAGTTAAGCTAAACTACTGTTCAGTTATAAGATGACTTCAGGGGTATTTTTAGTTTAAGGTTCAAACATTATCTCAGGGCAATAGTTTCAGGGGTTCATCCACCCTTCACAGCTCCAGAAAGTCTAGAGTCCATGAGAATTTGAAATTCTGATTTGCATTTCCCCCCTTTTGATCAGGATTCTTCCACAAAATCTTTTATTAAAATGTTCAATGGCACATTGGTACAATGGTAGCTGGGCACCATCCAGTACTCCTGGTCTCATGGCAAAGGAGGCAGTTGTTCACGAAGGCAATTAGCCACACATTCCATATACTCTTCCTGTTACTGACTCCCCGTCTTCCTCTATTGCTCCAGGTGAATAGAGACCAATTGTTGTGCCTTGGATGGCCGCTTGCAAGCTTTTAAGACCCCGGGCACTGTGCAACGAAACTAGGAGGTAGAACAGAAACACTAAACAAGTTATTAGGCCAATTAACTGGGATGTCCCATGAAACTATGACCCTAAACCTCCAAACCAAGGGACCAAATCCCATGAGGTGTTTGATTGTACATAAGCAGCCTCAGCAGCTACTCTTTTTTTTTTTTGGTCATTGTTGTAAATATATCTGTCACACCTCATAAAAATTAAAAACTTTTGTTCGTCAAAAGACTTTACCAAAAAACTGAAAAGACAAGCTACAGACTGGGAGAATATCTTCAGAAACCATGTATCTGACAATAATCTAACAACCAAAATATATATAAAATTTTGACAATTTAAAAACAAAAAGAAAATAACCCTGTCATAAAATGAGCAAAGGACTTGAATAGACATTTCACCAAAGAGGACATTCAAATGACCACCAAACACATGAAAAGATGCTTAGCAGAGAAATGGCTAATCAAAACCACAATGAGATAGGATTTCACTCCCACTAGGATGGCTAAGATAAAAAAAAAGAAAATAACAAATGTTGGTGAGGATGTGGGAAAACTGGAACCCTTATCCATTGCTGGTGGGAACGTGAACTGGTACAGCCTTTGTGTCGAGTCAATTCCAGCTCATAGCGACCAGAGTAGAACTGCCCCCATAGGGTTTCCAAGGAGTGGCTGGTGAATTTGAACAGGGCCCCACAAAACTTGGATCCCTCTCTGCTCCATAGATAGCAGGACACTAAGATGTTCTTACCTGGAGAATTAATCATCATTTGAAAAGGTTCTGGAGACTGACTCAGCAGCCTTGAGAAACCACAGAAAGCCTTCTGTATGTGTAATTCAGTTTATCTGCCTTTTCCCAAACTTCCGTTTTGCTTTTTTTTCTGTCAACACTGTCTCCTGGATTTTCTTTATTGAAAATTGCCCCTTTGTAAGACAGCAGGTTGATGTTAGCATCAAAACCCAAACCCACTGCCGTCGAGTCGATTCCGACTCATAGCGACCCTATAGGACAGAGTAGAACTGCCCCGCAGGGTTTCCAAGGAGTGGCTGGTAGATTCAAACTGCCGACCTTCTGGTTAGCAGTCAAACTCTTAACCACCGTGCCACCAGGGCTCCGGGAAGCAATATACTAAGCTAAAAATTGGGATTCTTTTAATTTGAGAGCTAATTGGAGAACAGATATTCGGTAGGCAGCTAAACAACAGCCTAAAAGCTAATGGCAGGCATCATCACTAAGAAATGCAGTTCATTCAACCACACATTCTGTTAGCGTTTATTGAGCAGTCATAATGCAACAACTGCTTTTACTTAAAAAATTTTAACTCATTTCGATATGTACCAAATTGTTTTGTCCTATTCATTCAACAAACATTTACTGAATGCCAATAAATGGCAGACACACAACTGGAGATGCAAAGATAAATTTAAGATACAGTTTTTGATCTTAAAAATCTCACAGTTCTTGAAACCATTCCCAAAGTAAACTCTTTAGACAAAGATTAGACTGGACTAGGGGACATAAAATGATACTTGTGAAGAGAGCTTCTTAGCTCAAGTAGATACATAAGACTAAATGGGCAGCTCCTGTCTGCAGGCAAGATGAAAAGGCAAAAACCGACAGGAGCTGGTTGAATGAACATGGGAAATCCGGGGTGGAAAGGAGGAATGCGCTGTCACAGTATAGGGAGAGCAACTAAGGTTACACAGCAATGTGTGTATAAATTTTTGTATGAGAAACCGACTTGAACTGTAAACTTTCACTTAAAGCACAATTAAAAAAAATAAAAAGACCCTCACTTGAATTGGTGTATGTTTTTGCTGTGTATATTCTCAACAACCACAAAAAATTATTTTTTAAAAATATACCCTTTGACCTAGATTGGAGCCCTGGTGGTGCAGTGGTTAAGAGCTTGGCTGCTAACCAAAAAAGGTCGGCAGTTCGAATCCACCAGCCGCTCCTTGGAAACCCTATGGGGCAGTTCTACTCTGTCCTATAGGGTTGCTATGAGTCAGAATCGACTCGACAGCAACAGGTTTGGTTTTGGTTTTTATATTGCTTTCTAGATAAAAAGACTGCGTTTGTCAGGCTCCATTTCAGCTAGGATGTTAAGCCAGTGAGTTAGCTGAAGAATTAGGTGGAACTTCTGGGAACTCTTAGAAATGTGGCATGTGTGTCTTCCTCTCTTCTTCTATTCTCTACTTGGAACTAGGATGCGATGGTTGGAGCTCCAGCAACCATTTCAGACCATACGGATGAGGATCCTACCCTAGGGATGGCAGAGTAAAAAGCCAGAAGAACGCTGGGTCCCTTATGACTATGGAGCTGCCATACCAACCCTGGACTGCTTACTTCTAAACTTCCTTTATGTGAGGAATAAACATGTCTTATTTTGCCACTATTTTTAGGGTTTCTATTACTCACAGCTCAACTCAATCCTATCTGATACAGCTGTGGTCTCAGAAAATACAAAACTAGTGAGAGGTCTCAGACCTTCCCCATAACTTTACCAAGCCATCAAACTCAGTCTAGAAAGGGTACTCGTCCTCAACCTCACAAAAGCATCCCACTTAAGACTGTTGTCATGATTATATCCTTGTATAACTACAAAGATGGTTTAACTTGACTGGCAAGTCTCCCAGTTCCTGACTTCTCTCCCTTGCTCCTAGAAGTCGATGCAGTGCCATAATGCTTACCAAAGATTCCCCTTCCCCTATCTACCTCCCTCACTCTTGACCTCTTCTAAGCCTCCCTTCTCCATAAAGCAACATTGTCTAACACCCCCTTGCAATCTGATGAAACTAATTCACAGGAAGAGATTGAATGACTACTAGTTTTAATGTGGGGAGAAGTATAGGAATGCACACATTCTAAGAAAAGTATAGAATTCAAAATGTATTTTAACAGGCAGAAAGCATGGGGATATTTTGGGGGTGAGTGACAGTGAAACATGGAATAAAATGACTTCCCAAGGCCACAAAGCCAGTGAGGTGCAGATGTGGGACATGAACCCAGGCCTTCTAGCTCCTGGCTCAGCAGCCTTTCCTTCCAGCCTAGGAATCAGGCACCTTTAGCACTCCACTTCACAATAGGTGTTACTAAGTTGAGAGCTACCACAAAAAGTGTGTGGAAGGTGAGACTTGAGCCTTCTGAATTCTGCCAAGGTGGAATCTGTTGGCAGAGGTAAAGCAGCAGGAAGCCATGGGGGTAGGGGGAGCATGTGGAGAGGATCACGGGCTAAACTTTGAACTGAACGGCTTTGAACAGCACATGATGGGAAAGAGAAGTGGTTCACATTCTGTGCACGTGATTCCTCTTCTTTGGCTCTTCCAGTGAAATCTTCCAAGGAAGAAATGAAACTGTCTACAAGGTATCTTTTGTTTTTTTCTTTCTTCCTTTTTTTTTTTTTAATTGTACTTTAGGTGAAGGTTTACAGAACAAATAGTTTCTCATGAAACAGTAGTACACATATTGTTTTATG
>NW_004444036.1:8295502-8335109 GCF_000243295.1 Trichechus manatus latirostris
CAGTCAGTGGTGGTAGCCGGGCACCATCTAGCTGTACTGGACTCAGTCTGGTGGAGGCCTTGGTAGCTGTGGTCCATTAGTCCTTCGGACTAATCTTTTCCTACAAGGTATCTGTAAAGCTTCTTCCAGGGCTATATTTCTGGTAGGGTCCTATATTTTCTTGGTGATGTTCATAAATAATAGATTATACAGGAATAGTTTTTAAAGAAAAAATACTTACATACACACTCACGCACATATACACATAAACAACACTACTGAGAATATATTGTACAAGTTGTTTGGATTTCAACTCTATGGTTCACGCAGAGAGTACATAAGGAGCTGTATTAGCTTTGCTACATATCAGGCTAATCTTACCGGTGAAGAGGGAGAATAATACAGGCTTGGTCCTCCAAGACTGCTCACAGTCTAGCCGGGAAGCAGACACAGGTAGCTTTAATATAAGAAACACCATCAGAACAGAGGAGAAGCAGAAGAATTCTCCATAGGAGGCATCAGAATGTATTCACAAAGGCTGACCTTTGACTAGACCTTTACAATGAAGAAGGGGCATCTGGACTGGTGACCTCAATGGCATGGCCAAAACTCACAGTGGAGGGCAGGTTTTCATGTTACATGGCTGCAAAACAAATTACCCCAAAACTTGGGAGGCAGAAAAGCAACCATTTTAATGCTCATGGATTCTGTGAATCCTCAATTCCGTCATGGCACAGCAGGGACAGGCTGTCACTGTTCCACAAGTGTCGCTGGAAGACACGAAGGCTGGGGTTGTCAGCTAGAATATCTACACGTGGCCTCTCCATGTGACCCGGGTCTCCTCACAGCATGGTGGCAAGGTTCTGAGGGTAAACATAGCAAGAGAGACAACCAGGTGGAAGCCACGTTGCCTTTTATGACCTAACCGCAGAAGTCACGCAGCATCACTTCTGCCCCATCCAATTTATTAAAAGGAAGTCATTAAGGTTGGCCCATATTCAAAGAACAGGGAATTAGAATCTACTTTTTGGTGGGAGTGATAGCAAGGTTCTAAAAGAACACATGGACTCAGAAATATCACCATGGCCATTTTTGGAAAATCCAATCTGCCACAGCAGGTTTGGTGGTATGTGCCTGAGGCTGGAACCACCTTGGCATGGAACTCCCTTTGGACAGCAGCTGAGTCCATGAGTATAAATAAGCTATATGAGTATAAAGAGCGGCAACCTTGGGACATCATTCCAGCACTTGCAGTGACTAATTTTTAGTAGCGACTAGGTGGTAATGATGGCTATCTTTCATTTAGGATGACCTATTCAGATTTAGTAAACTCCTGGGGTTCCTGAATACAATTTGGTAGGGGGCTTCAAAAGAGAGAGCAATACTGGACTCTCTGCTAATTTGGGAATCTGGGTGCTTGAGCAATTAATCTGATTATAAGGAAGTGACCTCACTTGTACCTCTAAACTGGTGAATAGGTTATACCAGTTACAATTTTAATCTGCTAATTTGTGTGCCTGTCTGTCCCCTACACAAGATTAGAAGCTCTTTTGAGGGCAGAACCCATTTTAGCTTGCCTCTTGCAAAGTATTTAACATGGTAAAAAACAAGCAGATTGATTATTCCTTGGAAAAAGCTTGGGCTTTGGAATCAGACAATCCTTGATTTAAATCTCATCTCTGCCCACTTCCTAGTTGGGTGGCCTTGGATACATTACTTTAGTGTCCCCATCCCAGAATTATGACATTGATTAAATGAGATTATTTTGTCCTTCACCTAGTTGGTGCTCAATAAATGCTAGTTCGTTTTCCACTCAAAAATATTGAATGGCCAGACACATACTCTCCCTACCCCTTCTTTCCCCATTAAACCTTACTTCCCATGAGTTCTTCCTCTCCTCCATTTCTCCAGTTGGATTTTGAATACAGACTTGGTATTGGAACAATTCCAGAGACTTCCTCTGGCCCCTGCAGACTGGCTTCCCCCAGGGGACCCCAGGTGAGTTTCACTCCTACCACATTCCCCACTATCAACTGCAGGAAGGAGAAAGAGCTGGGGGAGGCAGCAAGAGTCAGAGGCCTCAGGACTAAGGCAGAAAAGAGGAGCTGGCAAACCCTGGGGAGCAGGGAGGATGCCCAGTTGTTAAAGCAATTTAAATCCTTTTCATTCACTGATGGAACAAATATTCATTGCATCTCACTATGTCCCAAGCTCTATGTGAGGACCTGGGGATACAGCAGAGAGGAGGACAGGGTCTCCAATCTTGCAGACTTTTGGAATTTATATTAGTCATTAGTGTATTGTGTGTGTAGGAGGGGGTGGAAGGAGATGGTGTAGATAAAAGATAGACACAGAAATAAAACATGATATAGTGATAGTACTATAAGGAAAATATAAGTACCTTATGCTGGTCAGAACTCACCTAGCCAAAGGTCTATTTAGGTCAAGACCTGGATGATAAGGAGCTAGCCCTGCACTACTGACATTCTGGGCTGAATAATTCTTTCTTGTTATGTGCTGGGGGTCCTGTGCACTGAAGATGTTCAGCAGCATCTCTGGCTTCTATCCACAAGATGCCATTAGCACTACCTCCCTAAATTGTGACTACCAAAAATGTCTCCAGACACTGCCAAACGTCCAGGGTAGGGGGGCAGAATCGCCTGGTTGAGAACCACTGGGTAAGGCAACAGCATTCCCAACAGAAGGAACAGCAAATGCAAGCAAAGTTCCTCAGGTGGGGCAGGCCCTCAGTTTATCTGGCCCCACCAGTTTCAATTGCTCCTCCCTCTGGGTGAATTTGTCAACGGTGACAAACTGGCAACTGATGCTCTGAGAGGAAAGGACTAAAACAGGAAGTGGGAATGGCCAAGGGGGTAGAGTACGTCAGCCTGTGGGCTGTTCTTCCCCCACTCAGTCTAAAACTGGGATCAGACAGTCCCAGAATACACAGTCAGGCACATACCATGGTTCTGGGCTCTGTGTTGCTGCCCTGAAGAGGACTCTTTGCTGCCCACCAAACTCGGAGGAGGACTAGGCAACCTCTTCTTTATCACCTCCATCAAGACCAGATTTTTAGTTGCTTTCAGCAACTCTCCTAGTTGATTGGAGAAAATAAATCCAAACAACTCTACCCCAAATTTTTATCCTCTCTAAATACCTAAATATCTTTGGCTTCCTAGAAACAGGTTAATGGAACTATTTAGCCATAAAGAGATAATTGAGCCAATACCACTTGAATTCCCTAAGTATATTTTAATTATACCTTAGAATTTCCCTTACTCTAACTTTAGAGACTATATACAATACTGTATGGTACAGAACTGGGTCTCAGTACAGAGGTCAGATCCAGTGGTGCTGCTCAGGCAATGCAGGACACAGTCATTTTTACCAAAACATCTTTGCTGAGATTTAATTCACATACCATACGATCCACCGATTTAAAGTGTACGATTCAATGGCCTTTTTATGTTCACAGAGTTGTGTAACCATCATCATAATCTAATTTTAGATCATTTCTGTCCCTCCTCCCTAAAAAAAACTCCATTAGCAGCTACTCCCCATCCCCCGCTGTGATGGTGGTTAGTTTTGTGTGCCAATTTGACTATGCTACAGTCCAGTGTTATTCAATCAAACACTAATCTACATGCTGCTCTGAAGGTTATTTTGTAGATGTGATTAAACTTCATAATCAGTTGATTTTAAGTAAAGGAGATTATCCTAGATAGATTAATCTGAGTGGGCCTGATTCAATCAGTTACAATACCTTATGAGCAGAACTGAGGCTTCACAGAAGAAATTCCACTGGTGAACTGCAGCTTCAGCTTGTGCCAGAGAATTCCAGCCTGCCCTTCCTGATGGACTTTAGACTTGCCTAGACAGCCTCCACAATTGCTTAAGCCAATTCCTTGCAATAAACGTCTTAATATATATCTCCTACTGATTCTGTTTCTCTAGTTGAACTCTGACTGATACACTTCCTTCTCTCCAGAGTTCTAACCAACCACTGATCTACTTTCTGTCTCCATGGATTCTGGACATTTTATATAAATGGAATCAGACAACACGTGGCCTTTTGTGTCTGGCTTCTTTAACTCAGCATGTATTCAAGGGTCAATGATGTGGTAGCATGTATCAGTACTTCATTACTTTTTATTGCCAAATAATATTCCATTGTATGGATATACCATATTTTTTTTATCCATTTATCAGTTGATGGATATTTGGTTGTTTCTACTATTTGGCTATTATGAATAATGCAGCTATGAATATTTGTGTACAGGTTTTTGTGTGGACATATGTTTTCAATTCTCTCGGATATATATGCCTAGGAGTGGAATTGCTGGGTCATATGCTTAACATTTTGCTTAACTCTATACTTAACATTTTGAGGAACTTCCAGACTGCTTTCTCCATATCCTGGTCAACACTCGTTATTGTATTATTTATTTTAGCCAACCTAGTGGGTGTGAAATGCCATCTCATTGTGGTTTTCATTTGCATCCATGGCAACTAACAACGACAACAATGATTAATAACGTTGAACATCTTTTCTTGTGATTATTGGCCATTTGTACATCTTCTTTGGAAAAATGTCTGTTCAAATCCTTTGCCCATTTTTTGAGTTCTCTGTCTTTTTATTGTTGAGTTGTAAAAGTTCTTTATATATATATTTTGGATACAAGTCTCTTATCAGATATATGATTAGCAAATATTTTCTCCCATTCTGTGAGTTGTCTTTTTACTTTGTTGTTGAGAATATACACAGTAGAACATATACTGAAGAGGACTTCCTGCTGCCCACCAAACTCAGAAGAGGACCAGGCAACCACTTCTCTATCACCTCCATCAAGATCAGATTTTCAGTTGCTTTCAGTAGCTCTCTTAGTTGATTGGGGAAAATAAATCCAAACAACTCTACCTCAAATTTTCATCATCTCTACATATCTAAATTTCTACATGATATCTTTTTACTTTCTTGATAGTACTGTTTACAGCACAGAAGTTTTAAATTTTTATGTAGTCCAATTTATATATTTTTTCTTTTGTCATTTGTGTTTTTGATGTTGCAACTAAGAAACTACTGTCTAACCCAAGGTCACAAAGATTTACTCCTATGCTTTCTTCTGAAAGTTTTGTAGTTTCAGCCCTTACACTTAGGTCTATGATCCCACACAGTCTTCTAAGAGTCTTATCTATTTGGTAGTGCTTTCCCAGGGAAATATTTATGGCACCATCAAAAAAACAAACTAACTATTGTGTTTAATACAAAATATGCAATCTGTACTCTTAGCATTCTGATCTAGGCTGAGAACAATATTTGAAATGAGCCAGTGCTCTCTTTGTAGGACAAATAAATGCTTTCATAAGGATGTTACTTTTGAATGGAGTGTAGTTTGTGGCCTATTTACTTATGAACCAGTTCAAACAACTTGCTTCCATAGTGTGAGGGAAGGAAGGAAGACTACTGTGAAAATCAGGAAAAAAAATCCAATCACTACTTCTATCTAAACAAGGGAGCTTAGAGTTTTCTGTGGCTTTCAAAAACTACTTTCTCTTTGATTGAGGAAGATGAATAAAAATTGTTTTTTTAATGTCTGTAACCTTGAAATATTTAATGTAAATATAATAGTCCTTTTATTTATATTTTTCCTCTAAAGCTAAGGGGAAGATGGCATAATGTAAATAAAACAAGTATCGTCTTAACATGCGGTTTTGGAGGTCCCCATGACCACCCACATGTTCGGTGATTCACTAAAAGGACTCAGGAGGTTCAGCATATAGCTGTATTCAAAGCTTAGGTTTCTTACAGTGAAAGGATATACAACAGGACCAGCAAGGAAAAAAGACACAGGCAGAGTCCAGAGAAATCCATGCACATGCTTCCTATGCTCTCTCCCACCCATCCCAGGAGGCAACATATTGAACATGTTCCTTTCTAAAGCAGCAAAAATGCAGCCACACAAGTACAACACTTCTACCCAGGGAAGACCGTTAAGAGATCCACACCAAGGTTTTTATTGGGGGCTGGTCACTGTAGGCATCCTCTGCCTAGCAACTACCAAAATTCCAGATGCCCAGAAGGAAAGGTTTTGGCCATAATCACATTGTTTGCATGATCTATGTAATCTGATACAGCAGGTTTGGTGCTCCAGCCTTATCAGCATAGGGAACCTTTTAGAAGCTGAGTTTTCTAAGGACCAACCCTGTAAGCAGGTCTTTCTGAAGGCAGCTGTCTCAGGTCTGCTGTGTCAAGTACTTTGTGTACACAGAGGCCATGCCACTCACTTAAGTTCTAATTTTCAGTTTACTTAAGCAAACACTCAAATTAAGTATATATTAATATTCTGAATTTATAATAATTTCAGTGAGTTGAAGTTTATCTTTCCTATGAATAAAAAATGTCATGTTTTCTATACTAAATATTGTATGGCAGCATGCATAAGCTACTTAAGAGATATTTAAAGGACAGTGGCATACCATATTCTGCAAACTGATATTAATTCTAAATTAAACATATTAATTACAGCAGGGCCTGCAGGATCTCAACAAATACTACTCTTAGCCAGATGTTCAATTCCTATTCATACTTGAAAGAAATGAGACATTAAATGTTTTCTATATAAAATAACATTAATGAATAAGCTAGAGAAATACATCAAGGGTGCCCCGAAAGCCCAACCCTGGGCTAGCCCCATGGGACTTGCTGGGGACAGAGATGTTGCAAGGAAAAACCAGTGATCACACATGGAGAGCACAAGTCAGGTCCTAACTCAGTAAATCATCCATCCAAAGCCAATGTCCCTTGTTTGACCAGGCTTGTTTCCTTGGACGACTCTCCTTCCTTACCTAAAAACGTCAGTATACACAAAAAATGCCCATGGAAGCAGCTGTCAAGAAATCAAACAACATATTGCATTGGGCAAATCTGCTGCAAAAGATCTCTTTAAAAGTGTTGGAAAGCAAAGATGTCACTCTGAAGTCTAGGGTGCACCTGACCCAAGCCATGTGTTTTCAATCACCTCATATGCATGTGAAAGCTGGACAATGAATAAAGAAGCAAGGATGGCGAGACTTCATCTCATGTACTTTGGACATGTTATCAGGAGGGATCAGTCCCTGGAGAAGGACATCATGCTTGGTAAAGTAGAGGGTCAGTGAAAAAGAGGAAGACCCTCAATGAGATGGGTTGACACAATGCCTGCAACAATGGGCTCAAGCATAACAACGATTGCTGAGCATGGCACAGGACTGGGCAGTGTTTCATTGTGTTGTACACAGGGTTGCTATGAGTTGGAACTGACTCGATGGCACCTAACAACAACAACAACAACAACAACACAAAAAAAATGCAAAACCATTGTTCGTGTTTTAAACAAGTATCTTTGGATGCTTCTTTACACGAGACCCATATACAAAGCCACTATCTATCAGAGATATTTAATTTGTATATTATGACACTGCCTTGTAATTATTCTGATTGTTTCATGCACTTGTTCTGTCTTTGAATCTCAACTGTAAACTGTATTTCTCCTCCCTGCCCACTATAACAGAATATCTAGCTTAACAAATCTAAGAGGGAAGTCACAGAGATTCAAGGCTGTTAGAGAGCACCTACCCCAAGCTCCATAGTTTTTCACTCAGTTTTTAGACTTGAAAATCATGAACACAGGATGTACGCTCTGAAGTCAGTGGCAATCAAACAAATCAAACACCCACAGGTATCCTCCAAGGGCTCTGACTGAAAGAGAAGCTTAATGCAATTTCGAACTGGAAAGACTTCACTCCGCACACATTTTGCAATGTACAAGACAGCACATTGAGTTGGCACTGTGGGAACACTAAGGAGAAAAAAAAAAACTTGCCCTGGCCTCAGGGAGATTATAGTCTACTAGAGGAGATTAGGTGTCAACTAACAAGGGTACAACACACATAAAGCCATAAGAAATTCAGAAATTAATCTAGGCGTTCAGAGAGAAAAGGTTTTCATGTCTGGAAATTTAGTTCCTCAGAAAGTTAAGAGCAATGGTGAACTCGATAGGAGCATAAGTAAGTTTAAAAGGTTTCAAAAGTATACAAGCTTCTCCTAAATCTCATATCCTGTCTAGAAATGAGTAAGCACAGAAGGTGCCCAAGGCGAAAACAGCAATCACACAAAGAAATCTACTAGTAATAACTTAAGCATGTTTAAGCCAGCAGGACCACAAAGAGTCAGCCAGTAACAAAGTGAGGAGTAGAAAATTATGCCACGTTTACTTGATGCAATAGAGAGGAAGTACAGAAAGGAGACATACTTTCCTCCCCACCCTCACAAACAGGAGGCAAGCGTGGTGTATGAATATGAAGCAGGAAAGGTCTGGAAGCCCCACTGCACCTTCAAGGCTCTGAGCATCAGCAAAGTTACCAATACAATACACTAAGCGGTCTTTGCTTTTCCTCACAAAAGACTTGACTTCAATCGCTGGAAACACACCCTGAAACAGATCACAGTCTCCCTTTTAAGCAACGTTATAACTGGGGGTTGCATTCCTGATGAAGGATTCAGAAAACGAATCAGCAATATGACTGACAAAATGCCACAGACACAAAGACACACTATAAAACTTGCAGAAATGCAACCTATGCATTAATTACAGGAAGGGCCCCAGTGGACACAGGGAGCTAAAGCTCATAAGGTAAACATGAGAGTTTTAATATTAACTTCCTTGCTTTTCTTATAATTTGTTCTTTATTTGTACCTGTCTCAATGTTATAAAGCAACAGGGTTTAATGAGTCAAACAGTTCTGCCAAGTCTGTTACAAAAAGACAGGAGTCCCATTGTCTCCTCTCCCCATCCTTTCCTTGTGTGCTAAAGCCATCTTAAAAATCCCTTCCCCTTGTCCTCCTGAGGTTTCAAGAGAAAGTAATATCTGTAGTCTGACACCATCTTTACCTGGAGGCCATTTTCTTATAATTTAGAAGGGATAGGGAAAATAAATTAGATGGCTGATAGTTAAAAGCTGCCATTTTCCCTATAGTGAACAAAGCATTTAAAAAAACATTCCTTCGACCACACTCAAATTTGGGGTCGCTCCTAACAAAAATCCCAGTATTGCATCATCTAAGGACTCACCATGACTTCACTTCTGAATCTTGTACTTTCCTCCATCTTTGCCTTTTACTTTTTCTTCCACCTGTCCTCTACGCTCTCAACAAGGCAGCATGGAAGCGGGAGTCTTACATGGTGTACCTGAGAGAAGAAGACTGTTTACGGACTTACTATATGGATACTGAGGCTTAAGACTATTTTACAGTTGTGGGGATGCAGGGAGAAGAGTCACTATTCTTTTGCCTTCCAGAGTCACAGCTGAAGTCCAGCAACTAAATTCTACAGTTGACTAAGATAAAGGCCCCTAAATGTGAAATACAGGTGACAACTTATTCAGTATTGCTAAAGGAACAACATGTGAAGGAGTGAAATGCCTGCTTATGAAAACAAACTTTTTCTCCACCCAGAAATTTCCTTGGCTATCACTTCATACACATAAACACGCCTGAACTTTGGTCAGGTCGCGAGTTTGACCTAATTGTACCTTTACTGCTATGTGCTGGCTAATTATTGGCTTGAAACTTGAACATATCATAAGGGAAACAAAACATCAGAGTTACAGGGTGAAAACCAGAAACTCAAGGAAGTTTCTTTCCAGTCGTGGTGAACTAAGTCATTATTTCAAATGTTTACCTTTGAATTAAAATTGAGCCTTGAATGAGAGTTTAGCCTCACAAATACATTGCTGGTCCTCCTGACAGTGGTTTTTAAAATAGACTGGGTACACTGAACTAAAAAGTAAAAACATTTACACTCACGGTGTATCACTCAGCTCATACAACAAGCTTGAATACTTCTGGAAAACTGTTCTCTAAATATTAGGCCTTTCCCAAAAGATGAATGCAAAGTACATTCATTCAGATAGGACAATAAGGAGAACATAATCCCTGTCTTTTTTGGCTAAATTCAAGGAGTCTGAATTACCTCTTAACAGAAATAAAAATCAGTAATACTCACTAAAAAAACAAACAAACAAAAACAAAACTGTTGCCGTCAAGTTGATTCCGACTCATATTGACCCTATAGGACACAGTAAAACTGCCCCCACAGGATTTCCAAGGTCGCAATCTTTATGGAAGCAGACTGACACATCTTTCTTCTGTGGAGTGGCTGGTGGGATCGAACCACTGACCTTTCTTTCAGTTAGCAGCCCAGTGCTTAACCACTGCGTCACCAGGGCTCCTCAATACTCACTATACAGCCTCATTTTAATTGTCATTGATTTGCTATCTAACCTTGAGCAAGTCACATTTTTCCATCTTTATATGTGAACACAGGCATTTTGCCTACATTCTGAATTTTCTTTAGACCATCTGGATATAATGTGATTGATTCATGAGGGAAAGTGCTTTGCATTATATGGGCCACTACTAGGCCAGGATCCAGCATTGCATTCACGACAATAACTGCTGACCCAGTGGCCTGGGTATGTGCTATTCCACTGCCTGGGTAAGCAGTCCCTCAGCTGGCTCCGGGTTCTTCTATCTACTGGGAGTTATCAACTATGCCACAATTTGCTTTGATTTTGTCCCAAGGAGTGATAAAGGTGATATTATTGATGAAGACATTCTTTAGTGTTCCTGGTCTTTTTTTTTCATTGAAGTAATTACTTTTAAATCTTGATTTTTGACAAAGTAATCTTTCTTAAGAATCTAACTACTACATTATAGCAGAACAGATCACACCACATTTATCTTGCTCTGAATGGTGAATAATGATCCCTCCAAAGCCCTTTAAGTTTTTTAAAGTAGAGCTATGTTGATTAAGTTGCAAATAGCAAACTGGCTTGAAATTCATAGTTTTATTATAAAGAGAAAAGGTCATAAAGAAATGGAGTAAAATGTATAAAAGCAAGTAGAGAATACTACCCTGGGCAGAGAAAAACAGAATATAGATTTACTAAGATCAGGAATAAGCCAAGGGAGGAAGGATATAAAATAGCATTCTGAAAAGAAGAAAGAGCTAGAGAAGTGCAAGATTCTACAACATGCATGTTTTATATTCTCCCTACAGTTCAGGGCACATGGAAGGTATGCAAAAAGTGTTAAATATAAAAAGAAGGCAGCACTGAATACATACAACCATGAAAGGAAAAGATCTTTGGGCCACCACTCATAAATCAAAAATAGTTTAAGGGGCATTGAGTTCTTCTGGTTGGGAGGTGATTCCCCTGCTGTACTAAATACAGGTCACACTCTACCAGGATAGAAAGTATTGAAGTTGTCAAGGATTTCATTTTACTTGGATCCACAATCAACGCCCATGGAAACAGCAGTCAAGAAATTAAACGATGTATTGCATTGGGCAAATCTACTGCAAAAGAGCTCTTTAAAGTGTTAAAAAGCAAAGATGTCACTTCGAGGACTAAAGTACGCCTGACTCAAGCCATGGTATTTTCAATCACCTCATATGCATGTAAAAGCTGGACAGTGAATAAAGAAGACCAAAGAAGAATTGATGCCTTTGGATTATGGTCTTGGTGAAGAATATTGAATATACCATGGACTGCCAAAAGAATGAACAAATCTGTCTTGGAAGAAGTACAGCCAGAATGCTCCTTAGAAGCAAGCATGGCAAGACTTCGTCTCACATACTTTGGACACGTTATTAGGAGGGGTCACTTCCTGGAGAAAGACATAATGCTTGGTAGAGTGCCAGTGAAAAAGAGGAAGACCCTCCACGAGATGGACTGACACAGTGGCTGCAACAATGGGCTCAAGCATAACAACGATCATGAAGATGGCACAGGACTGGACAGTGTTTCGTTCTGTTGTACATAGGGTCGCTATGAGTCAGAACTGACTCAACGGCACCTGACAACACCACTATGAGGAGAGGACTCTGCGATGCCTACTTCCACCACCTCCATGAGGAGTTAAAAGGTTTTAAGGCAATGTTTCAGTATCGACTAAAAGGTTAAAAATGGAAAGTGATGCTTTACAGTTAGGAGGCACTCAAATACCTATTGATTAATGATGTCCAGAGCATGCTGAGGTGTAGGCCATTTCTTCTTAATCTTCTCTAAGATCAAGCAATCTCAAGACCAAGTAAACTCATAGAATCTCTACTTTCTGGAGGTGATGTTGGAAGACAAGCCAAATGGAAAAAACCTGAAATAATAATAGAGTATTGACAATGAAATGTTGTAATTTAGGCACTGCTTTGAAGTATTAGAATGACTTATACAATAACACAAAAGTATTTCAGCATGAAAGGAAATAAAACACTCTTGGGTGACGAGGAGGATTGTTCTAGGGACAAACTTGCTTCAACTCATTAATTCAGTAACAATGCCAGCACTATTTCTACCATTTTGACAATGTTAACTGTATTAACATTAATGTGTCCACATTCTATTTGTGTATTGCTATCTTACTGACTGCTATCAATTCTATAAGGTCAACAATTAGGAATTAAATTGAAGATACAAGAATACAAAGGAGATTTATAATTTCCAAATATGCTTAGAATTTGGAAATTCTGAACTCTTTTGCATACTGTTCCCTGCCATCCTTCCTGGTTGGCTGACAAGTTAAAAGAGGCTCCTGCTGTTCCCACCAGCACTGGGAATGCAGAGCTCAATGAGCTGTACGTTCAAGGGCCAAAAAGGAGGAGAATGCAAGGTGTATATACAGAGAACAAATGCACACAACCATATACCCATTCCTCCACTGGCAGAGGACATATACTACTTCATTATGAATCTCCCATTGGCATTTAAGTACCAGAAGATAAGAACAAACTAGGTGGGGAGGGCACACAATAAGGGATCACTGTCACTTTTTTTTTTTTTTGTATGCCTTCTAATCAGAGTCAGGCAAACTGTATTACTTACAAGTTTTGTTCCTTGCGCTGGTTATTGAAACATCATCTCTCAGCTCCAGAGCCACTCTTCTCTATTCTGTGTTGTGGGGCTTGGACTCTACAGATGGCCTTGCTCCTACAGACTGCCAGCTGACACTGCCCTAAGAAGAGTTATAGCTATTTTCTTACACACATACACACATACACACATACACACACACACACACACACACACACACACACACAAACCCCACATACACACACACATACCACACACACCCCACATACACACACACATACATGTATACACAGATAGTGACACCATGAACACAAACCATGCATATACACACACCACACACACGGACACAAGATATGCTTAAATGTTACTCAATAATATCAGAAAAGAAAGCAGAACAAGTTTTCTTTTAACTTGGAGTTTTAATTATGTACATAAATAGCAACATGAGAACAAGGAGTTCTAAGGCTTGTACATCATCTCTAGGTGAAAAGGTTCCAGATTAGTCCACTTATAATATGGCATCACCCATAATAAAGAAAGGTGTAGCTTTTCCTGAAGAAGAAAGCCAATCTACTACATTCGATACTGACTTCTCCACCATTTTTCTGGAGAAATACTGAATTACTGTATGGAGTTTCCAATGTTTTCCTATAACTAAAGGAAAGAAAAGAAAAAAATTAAACTGTGCCAGAAAAAAAACCTCTTTCACATTTTGAAAATTCTTTAAATAGAGAAACTATGTAAAATATTTACATTATCATAAGGATCATAATGAGCTAGAGAAAGCTGTGATTATTTCCATTTTACAGATGGGTAAACTAAAAATCAGAATGGTTTTGTGTTCCATCAATATTACATTCAGATTCTCAACCAGCTGTGTATCTGAGCATAATTAAGTAGACAGATGAATGAATAAATGAAAAACAAATGCCTAAATGGCATTAACATATACCACCTCCTTCACCCTCCAAAGAATAAACAACTACATTTCCATCCATCTGCTGGGAAGAGAGAATGATTATATCACTGTCAGTCTGATGTATACCTTTCCTCACATCACTCCCATCATTCTTTTCCGGAATGAAACACATATAAATACAAAGACACACCAAGGACAAACCAAATCTTCTTCAGATTACTTTTGTTCTAATATGTAATAAATATACCTAGCAATTAGAGGTTTATAAATTTTTTAGAGACCAGTGGCTATTTGCTTGATCTTTTAATATAAAACCAAAAATTCTTAAACATATAAACCACAAGCTTATTACCTTTTCTATCTCAGTTTCTTAATCTGTTCTAGACTTCTTAAGAATCTGGACTTCTTAAGAATTCAATAGATTTAACTGCATTTTTAAGAACTAAAAACTAGAAACAAGCTATATTAATAAGGATTAATTAGATCATGGTAGTCCATACTAGGAAATTACTAAGCAGCTAAAGAAGGAATGAAGTAGATCTATAAGTGTTGACAAGGAAAGATGTACACAATATACTAAGCAAAAAAAAAATAAGTTCACTCATTCATTCAACATATATTAACTAAACAAAGCACTATCTGTGAAATATTCTTGACAAACTGAACCTAAATCTGATTAAGCCTCAGATCCAACTATCACTTTATGGGAAATGCAGAGACGAGAGGAACCAAAAGTGAAACAGAATGACACTAAATGAATACACTCAGCTGCATGCAGAACGTGGGAAATTCTAAGGGACAAATAAGACAGGTTTTTCAACAAATAAATGGAAAGGAAAAAAGAGGGAGAGGGAACTGTTACAGTTTAAGAGAGATGTAAGAGACCAATTAGCCAAATGCAACAGGCAGATCTTGTTTGAATCCTGATTTAAACAAAGCACTATAAAAAGTTATTAATGAAACAATCAAGGAAATCTGAACACTGACTGGACACTAAATGACATGAAGGAATTACTGTTAATTTCTTTAGGTGTGATAATAAAATTGTGATTATGTGCCCTCATAGAGTTTTCACTGTACAGTACTTGCAGAACAATTATAAGGTATATGATCCCATTCTGTCCTAAGACCAAAAGCGTGTATGAATGCATAGAGAGAGAGAGAGAGGGAGAGGAAGAGAAGAGAAGGAAGGAGGGAAGGGGCGAAGGGAGAGAGAAAAAGAGAGAGAGAGACGGACCAACTGATAGACCGACAGACCAACCAACCAAACTATAAACATAAATTACCTCTGGGAAAGGAGTAGAGGGTAACACGAATTAAAAATTTTTTATTAACAAACATGCATCACTTTTATAATT
The DNA here is from genome assembly GCF_000243295.1 of Trichechus manatus latirostris. Classification (NCBI taxonomy): domain Eukaryota; kingdom Metazoa; phylum Chordata; class Mammalia; order Sirenia; family Trichechidae; genus Trichechus; species Trichechus manatus. The sequence goes on from NW_004444036.1 coordinate 8,310,668, forward strand.
AAAGAAAAGGTTTTTAAAAACAGTGAATTCATTTTTGTATGTATAGCAAGCTGAGCTCTGGTCCAGAATATTTTTGAAAAACAAAATGGGTATTTATGTAGTTTCACTTTATTCTCATTGTTCAATGTAGAGAAATATAATCATATTCAATGTAAAGTTTCCAGGGGACATGTGTGACTTTCTGTTGCTCACCCTGTAGTCTCCTTTCTCTGGTCCTACTCTCTAGAGATATTGATTCTAAGGTGGGGCCTAGGCCTCTGGATTTTAACAAGCCCCCTGGGTGATTCATTTGTATAATAAAATCTGAAAACTACTGACTTTGGGTTAGTATATGAAGGGCTGTAATGTGAAAGAGAAATTGGGTTTGTTTTTGTTTTCTCTGACTCCTAAAGCAGGATCGGGACCACTGCATAGGAGTTACAAGGAGACATAGCTTTGCTTGGTATTAAAAAACAAAACAAAACCCACTGCCAAGGTGTGAAGTGAGAGTTACGCTGGCTGTGGTGGTTAAGGTTATGTGTCAACTTGGCTGGGCCATGATTCTCAGTGGTTTGGCAGTTATGTAATGATGTAATTTGGCAGTTATATAATGATGTAATGTGGCGGTTATGTAATGATGTAGTCATTCTCCATTTTGTGATCTGATGTGGTCATCCTCCATTTTTACGTAACACCAATTTTCACATAACGACTTGGTCTTTGGAACCTAACCATTTCAATAAGTGAGGAGCAGGTATATAATTTTCTAATTACAAGGAAATCAAAAGTGCTATTATACAGTTTTTAATATATATGAGTACTCAATAAGTAAATATTGAACAAATGAAAATAAATGGTAAATTGTGTATAAGATCAGAAGAAATCTCACTGATTTTCTGACTTAATTTGATATCATCCTAAATTTCTCTAGTTTCAGGTTACTCAATCTTTAAAGAAGGAATAATTATACCTGAATTCCCTATGTCACTTAAGAGAATGTCTCTATATAATCTTGATCTCCTCTATACTAGTCACGCATTCAACAAACGTTTACTGAAAGACTATTTGATGAACAGAAGTGTGCTTACTAAATAAAGTGTTGTTTGAAAAAAATAAGCCTAAGAAATAATGGCACTTTTCAACTGTTTGAAAAAGACTAGATAAATCCCAACTGTCCAGTTCCAGCTTGTCTAAAAAAATCCAGGTAATTTTCTGGAACAAACACAGTAAAGTCAGTCATGGTACTTAAGCCTAGAAATTAAAGATAAAATAAAATATTATCCCAACCTTTATGTTTCTACAACAACTTGAAACTGCTATAATTAAGTTACAGTAAAGACAAGCCATTTCAAGCTGGCACTAACAATGTTGAAAATAACCATAGAGTTTTCTTGTTCTTTACCTGATTAAATGGTCGGAGCAAGGCGTATTCTACTTATTTCCGGGTGGATTCTTCACATTCCCTGGCTTGTAAAACAAAAGTAAGAGTATTAACGCAGTTTGAAAAGAAATAGTGAAACTTCTCAAAGTGTCCATCCTCAGTATTTGAAAAGAAACATTAAATACTATTATACAAATTTGATGTTGAAGAAATAATGCAAAGTGATCCATTTATCAAAAAACAGAATTACTACGACAAAGAGATGAGAAGGAAGTAAAGTTCCATTAATCCTCACTACACAGCCAATAAACTGATTCTATAAAAAAATCAAATTAATAGTGAAAAGATTTCTTCTTTCCACAAAAGAAGACTTAATACTTCATGTCGCTGTCATTGTTGGAGAAGAATTCCAGCTTTAGACTGAAGTTGTGCACGAGATTTTACACCTATGAGAATGCTTCCTGTAAGTACTCCGCTCCATGTATCACTCACACTAGGCGCCAATTCACAAAACGTTTACTGTGAAAAGAGGTTATAATAAGACCACACCCATTCTGCCTGGCTGTCATCAGGAACATATAATTAGGTCATGTCATCCGTGAGAAGTGATGTGGGAAACTTTCGACTGAAAAGTTCATGTGCTAAACGTTTAAGGCCTTACTTTCTTTCCTATGTGTGTTTAAGACTTTAATCCTGAAAACACATTAGTTAAGACCTGATTTACATCAAAGATCTGAGCTTCCCAGAGATGGCAATCTGAAACACATTAGGCTACAGCTGAGCGGGCAATGAGGCTGAGTCTGTAGTCTAGACTTGGTGCAGGTTTTCCTGGTTGCCTTCTCTCAGAGTTATCCATGGGCAGAGGGGGATGGGGAGTGAGAAAACAGGAACGTGTGACTAAACTTGTGATTTCACAGCATGGTTTCTAGGCAACTTTGGGGCTTACTGGACTGACTGAGAAATGGTCTATTAGTACAGTGATCATACATCCTGAGCCACTGTCCCAGCATAATTAATAGTGCTCCTTTCAAAAGTGTCCTGGTTTGGATGAAAATTATATGATCACTCTATTTTTCTACCACACCCACTTGATGGAGTTCTGGGGAACGTGGCCAAACGTTTTGCTTGGTGGATCATAATCAACACCCAGTTATGCCTGTCACTTTGAACGAAGCTCTACAGGACTCAGTGCCTGTGCAATCTGCCTCCTTCTCCAGAGCCACTTTCCCACTCACACATCACAACACAGCCCCCAGAGATCTTCTTGCTATTGCTTGAACTTGCCAAGCTCCTTCCTGGGACAAGACCTTCACTTGAATTGGTATTATGTTTTTGCTGTGTATATTCTCAACAACAAAAAACTTTTTTAAAAATGTACCCTTTGACCTAGATTGGAGCCCTGGCTGAACAGTGGTTAAAAGCCTGGCTGCTAACCAAAAGGTCAGCAGTTTAAATCTACCAGCCGCTCCTTGGAAACCCTATGGGGCAAGTTCTATTCTATCCTATAGGGTCACTATCAGTTGGAATCGACTCGATGGAAATGGGTTTGGATTGGTTTAAGGGTACGTTAGATAATCACGTCCAAAAATTGGGTCTGGCATAAAAAGTGTTGTCTCTACCTAAATATATTTTAGGTCAGAATTCCCCTAACATAATGCCTGCAAAGTACTTCTAATGATATTTTTATATATTCTACTCTCTATACTCACCAGCATCTCAACCTTAAAAATATAAAATGTTAAATTCGTAAGCTTTTTACCAGGATAAAAAAAAAGTTCACAAGCTTTTGCATCTTTCAGCCACTAAGAAAATGAGCACATAAAAAAACATTCTTTTGATTGAGGAAAACAACTCTGTTGCTAGGAAAATTTTCTTGTTTGGTTACATATCACTCATACTATAACAAAACATGACGGTCAAGTATCTCACTACAGAAATATTGAGTCCATCCACCCTATTAGCAAATCAGACCTCTCTGGCAGAGACTACCGTGATCTCAGAAAAAACAACATCTGACTTCAAAAGGCTGTTCCTGGTTTAGCACAAGCCAGAAATTAATTTTTTTTTACATTTTCAGACAGAGAAACAGTTTTATTAAAATATTTTATAACTCAATCATTCTCTTTCTAATCCAATTTTAAAGTCTATTTGGCTTTGGTTTTTAAATTATTCTCTTACCGCGTTCACAAGCATGAATTACAATTTCTGTTAGCAAAATTGATACAACATTTTTTAAAAATCAAAATGCTGATTTCTAATAGTACACACTGCCATGTGAGTGAGATTTCCAGCCAAACCTCTGAGGTATAGTAGCCCACTGAAATGCTCGAGTACCTCGCCAGTTGAATTATTTTGACCAATTACTTAAATTCTCTAAAATGCAGGTTCTTCATTTACAAAATGGGGTAATAATAGATTGTGCCTCATGGATTCTTCATGAGAATTAAATGAAATAACAGCATGAAGAGCTTAGCACACAGGGCCAAGTTCAAAGCAAGGGCTTGGCCAAGCTCATAGCAAGGGCAATAAAAGTTATTATATACAGAGGAGTACTGGTTGTGCAGTGGTTAAGCTTTCATCTGATAACCAAAAGGTCAGCAGTTCAAACCCACCAGCCGCTCCCTGGGAGAAAGACATGGCAGTCTGCTTCCATAAAGATTACAGCCTTGGAAACCCTATGGAGCAGTTCTATTCTGTCCTTTTGAAATCGACTCGGTGGCAACAGGTTTATCATATACAGCAGGTCTCTCAACTTTTTTGATGAGGAAATAAAAGGTAAGGATAAATGATCTACTAAAGAACCCAGTGAAATTCCAGTTCGCTGTATGTGATTGGCAGAATAATGGCCCCTCAAAGATGTCTGCATTCTAGTCCTGGAACTGTGACTGTGTTACCTTATATGGCAAAGGGGAACTAAGGTTGCTAATCAGCTGACCTTAAAATAGGGAGATTACTCCGGATTATCTGGGTGAGCCCAATGTAATCACATGAGTCCCTCAAGACTAAGAGGGAGACAGAAAAGGAGGTCAAGAGGTGGGACTTGAGAAGGACTCTACCCACTGTTGATGGCTTTGAAGATGGAGGAACAGAGCGATGAGCCAAGGAATGCTGTAGCCTCTAGAAGCTGGGAACGGCCCTCAGCTGACAGTCAACAAGAAAAGGGACCTTGGTCCTACAATAGCAAGGAACTAAATTCTGTCAACAACCTGTATGAGCAGGAAACTGGAGCCTCCAGAAAGGAATGCAGCCCTGCCTACACCTTAATTTAGTACTTGACTTCTGACCTATACAGCACTAAGATAGTAAATTTGTGTTGTTGTAAGCCATTAAGTTTGTGGTAATCTGTTACAGGAGCAATAGGAAATGAAAACACTCTTGACTAAGAGGTGTAAGCCTTATGACTCCATTTTCCATCAGCAGACCTTATCAGGCAGAAAGTGAAAATGGGCAGTGTCACATGAGCAGTGGTTGGGGGCTATCATGTGCTACAGTCTGTCTATTTTATGTGTTCCTCACATGGATAAACTCATTTAATCATCAAAACAGCCCCATGACGCCCTGCCCCATTTCCCAGAGCCCTGAGTAATTTCCGAAGGTTTCAAGGCTAGTAAGTACCCCAGGTCCAGAGTCCACTCTCTTAACCACCATGCCACGTTGAATCCCACCAGCCAATCTTTTCTGATACCAAACGTGTATGACTTTCTAAAGAGAAGGTGGTTGTTTTAAAATTACATAACTTACTTTCAGCCAAAATTGCGTGCTTTCAGAGAGCTCAGGAATTTTGAATAGAGGAAGAGAAAGCAGGGCATGTTTACTCAGGGTGGTGGCTGCTGCTTCCCTTTGTTTTCCTGCTGAGCCAGCAAGTGCCTGAATAAAACTATGAAAAGTTCAGCTTCTGAAGTTCTGCTCAGTTTTCATGTTGGTAACAGGTTTATGTTTTACATATTACATATAGAAGAGATTTTTTTGGTCTACTTTTTATTTTAATATATATATAACAAAACAGTTGCCAATTCAACAATTTTTACTTGCACAATTCAGTGACCTTGATTACACTCATCATGCTGTGCAACCATCACCTCTATCCCTTTCCAAATTATTCTACCACCAGGTTTGTTTCTTTATTTTCCTGTCCTTTAAAGAATTACTCTGATTTTTCTTTTTAGTTATTGTTGACCTTTAACAGTCATTCTACAATTCTTTGATAGTAACTTGTTACATTTTTTTAAAAACCTAGTGAAAAACTAAAACGTGACATTTACTGAGACACACTGCTTTGTACAGCTGATTATAAGATAGCTTTCAAAGAGTCAGCTGTGACCCTGAGGGCTGACATCCACTTCTGGCCTCCATCTCGGATACTCAGACCTTGGGCTGGGACTATTCTGAAAGGGTTTCAGATCAGCAATGAACAACCAATAAGTTTTACTAAGCTCCTCGAGTCAGTGAGAATCATAATGGAAAAGATCAACAAATTCAACTATATTAAAGACTTCTGATCATCAAAAGACACCAAAACTGAAAAGAAAAACCCCAAACTGGGAGAACACATCTGCAAACACACAACCAAAAATATTGTTGTTAGGTGCCATCGTTTTCAATCGCCTCGTATGCTTGTGAAAGCTGGACGATGAATAAGGAAGACCAAAGAAGAATTGACGCCTTTGAATTGTGGTGTTGGAGAAAAATACTGAATATACCATGGACTGTCAAAAGAACAAACAAATCTGCCTTGGAAGAAGTACAACCAGAATGCTCCTTAGAAGCAAGGATGGCGAGACTAACAACGTCTCACATACTTTGGACATGTTATCAGGAGGGATCAATTCCTGGAGAAGGACATCATGCTTGGTAAAGCAGAGGGTCATCGAAAAAGAGGAAGACCCTCAATGAGATGGACTGACACAGTGGCTGCAACAATGGGTTCAAGCATAATGATTGTGAGGATGGCGCAGGACCGGATAGTATTTTGTTATGTTGTACATAGGGTCGCTATGAGTCAGAACCGACTCGACGGCACCTAACAACAACAACAAGGTGCCATCAAGTTGGTTCTGACTCATAGCCACCCTAAGTACAAGAGAATGAAACACTGCCCGGTCCTGCACCATCCTCACAATCATTGCTATGTTTGAGCCCATTGTTGCAGCCAATGTGACAATATTAGCCACTGTGTCAAATATTTGTATCTAGAAAAAAGATAAAGAATCCTTATAAATCAATAAGAAAGATACAAACGACCCATACCAAAAAATGACCAAAAGATATGAACAGGTATTTCAAGAAGAAACCAATAAACATGTGAAAGGATGCTTACCCTCATTCGTAATCAGAGAAACATAATTTAAGCCACAGTGAGAAATTCTCGGAACATCTCGAAATGCCAGATAATGAGAAAACTATCACAGACTGCTTGGGTCATGTCAAAAGGATTCAGAGCCAACTTTTACTACCCAAAAATGGGAAAATTTGAACTTTAATAAGGATAAGAATTACAATGGATTGAAACCCATCCAGTATGTTTAAATCTACAAACTCATGATAATATATTTAAAAAAACTAATTGGTAACCCTCTGAGGATGAGAAGGAACCAATTCATTATTTTGAAAACTGGATAAATAAGCAAAAAAAAAAATCAAGTATTTATCCCATCTTCCCTGTACCAAATATAACTGGATAACTAGTAAATGAGGGGAAGTGGTTCCTTATTAAATCATTCCAGCTATACATGAAAATAAAATGATAGAAGCAGAATATAATTTTTTGCAACCCCAATGAATTAATGGGTCTAGGCATTGAGCATCAAGAGCTGCTAACACCAAAAAGAAACATGAACACCACACTTATGTGCCTTCTAATAAAAGAACACACTACCATCTACAGTCTTGCCAAAGGGATCAAACATGAGTCTAATTAAGCAACCTCTGGACCCAACTGCCAATTTGCAGGAAATACTGAGGACAGAGGAACATGTTAAACTGTACCATAAGTGTACAAACAGCAAAACCCAAACTGTTGGAAACTCTATAGCCAAAGTGCCAGGTTCTTTAACAGATAAATCATAAGGAAAATAAAAGGTGGAAGGGGAACCTGTAGATTTGTGGGGTAAAGATTTACTCTACCTCAAGTAATTTGGCCTTTGTCCTTGGTTCCTGAGAGATAACTCTAAGCCCTTGGGATTTCCTGAGTATTTAAAGTGCCTTTGTTATCTAGACCTCTAGAAAGGGGGGAGGGTTGTGCTGATGGGTGGGAGCTGGCCTGACTTCAGACTATGTAAGGAAGTCAATAAAAGTTCTTGACATGGAAGCTCCATGGACTTCCTGGTTGGTAAAAGACACTGATGCACAAAGGAGGGTAATGCATCCCTTGGGACATGGACACTCCATGCTGGGAACCCTCCCAGACCTAGTCCTATGAGTCTCTTCGTTCGTATCCTTTTTTCTTACAATAAAACTGTAATAGTAACAATAGCACCATCCATGAGTTCTGTGAATTGATCCAGCGAGTTATCGAACCCAAAGGAGTACCGGAAGTCAGCAGATCAGGAGTGAGGGAGCCAGGGGGGAACTCCTGAAGGGTTGGAGGGAAACCCCAAATTTATAGCCAACACGTCAGAAGTGAGGGTGTCATGTGGACTCACTTGCAGCTAGTGTCTGCCTATTTGGCAGCCTGAAGGACGGTGTTCTTTTAACTTGTGAGATCTGGCCTAACTCTGGGTAGCTAGAGTCAGAGAAGTGCTGCGTGGGCAGCTGGTGTTAGAATTGAAAACAGAAGTGGAAAAGTGGGGATCTGTTATGTCCTCATAGTTGAGGAAAGAAAAGTGTGGATTTTGATTTATTTGAGATTATCACATGACTCAAGATAGTTGTTGTTAGGTGCTGATGAGTCGATTTTGACTTATAGTGACCCCATGTGACAGAGTAGAACTGCCCCATAGGGTTTTCTAGGCTATAATCTTTACGGGGGCAGATCACCAGGTCTTTCTCCTGTGGAGCCACGGGGTGGATTTGAACAGCCAACCTTTCAGTTGCAGCCAAGCACTTAACCATTGTGCCACCAGGGCTGCAACTCAAGATTAAAAGAGATTTAAAGGGTATATGAAGTTAAAATTAATGGGCAAGACTAAACTAAAGTGACAGGGATAAGTACTGGGATGATAAAACCATAAAGAAAGACAAGGAAGTGATTGCTATGAAATTCAGGATAGTAATTATTTTGAAGAAAGGGAGAGGACTGTGATAGGGATAGTCTAGAAGGAGAGGCCTCTGGGTGGCTGGCAAAGTTCTATTTTTTGTCCTGGATGATGATTACAAGAATGTTTGCCTTATAATAATTCACTTAGCTATAAAAATTTTTTTTAATTATTTAAGGAAAGCACATTATTGGAGCAACTGGAAAAAAATATTTTTTGGTGTCTATTCAAGTACAGTTTTATTTCAGGACTAATCTATTTAATACTATACTCATTTAAGAGTACATGATTAATACAATTGAAATATTCAGATCACATAGACTTTCCTGGGCACATAGCCTGGAGCCCACACTCTGGCCACACTAGCTTGGGGTCACTACTGTGGTTGGCCTTCCCTTGGGGATATGCAGGGGAAAGCTGCTGGAGAGTTCCACAGGAGGAGTCAGCTTTTTGGTGTCTGAAGATTAGCTTAGTTGGGTAAGAGTCACTGACAGACTGTTCGATGAGGTTCCATTAATTTGGGGCACGGTAGCCTGTTGAGACTGGGTGCTCGCTGCAGAGATAGGAGTGGCTGGGGCTTCCTGTTAATGGGAAATAGGAGTCACTTTAAGTTCTTTGTCAGAGGAATAAAATGATGAAAGATATAGGATGCCAACAACAAATCTTGTGCCTCACATTCTCTGTCTTGGCTTCATAACTAAGGAAATAAGGCATTTATTTGCAAACATAAGCCCATAGGGAAACAGCAAAAATACTTGCATTTTTTTCCATTTTTTTAGAAAAGAGGGGATGCAGATTTAAACAGTGAAATATCACTTGAGTAAAACACATCTGCACTCCCACTGTTCTCCTTAGGCATTCCATGAGAGAAATGGATGTTTCCCCATTTTTAGAGGCCCAGCATCCGAGCTGTCTTCCTATGAAGTTTCTGAATCCCCTCAGTTGAGGCTTGGTGGGATGCACAGCCTAGCCCTCACCACAGAAGCCAAAAAGGCCAGACTTATTTCCCAGCCTCCCTTGCAGCTAGGCCAGGAGCCCATGACTTAGGCTTGGCTAACTGGATGCCCCCAGATAGAGACTCCGAGAAACAGGGCCAGGGAGAAGTCATCTTAGGGGTAGCCGCAGCACTGACTGTCCACAGTAGCAGGCGGTAATTAGTATTCATGGTGGTTGTGTCGGCATTTTCATGGGGCTGTTAGAGTGGTGTGCTCTTGGCTCTCGTTCTTTGTTTTTAATTGTACTTTAGATGAAGGTCTACAGAGCAAACTAGTTTCTTATTAAACACTTAATATACATATTGTTTTGTGACATTGGTTGCTAACCCCACAACATGTCAACACTATCCCCTGCTCAACCTTGGGTTCCTCATTACCAGCTGTCCTGTTGCAACTGGAAAATTTGAATACGGAACATGTATTACATAATATTTATGTAAAAAATGAAATGTTAACTTTCCTGAGTATGATAATTTTATTGTGATTACATAAAAGAATGACTTTGTTCTTAGGAAATAGAAACTGAATTAGATATGGGTGGAAAGTGCAATATTTGCAACTAGTTCTCAGATGGTTCAGAAAAAAAAATACGTGTGTGAGCACAGATAAGTAAAGAGAGAAATAAAGCAAATGTAGCAAAATGTTAGTGAATCCAGTGAAGGGTATACTCATTGTTTCATTCCTGCAAGTTTGAAATTTTTTCTAAATAAAAATTAGGAGAAAAATCAACTCCCCATACACACAACCCCCACAATGAAAAACTATTTTAAAGCCACCAGACTGGCAAAAATGGAAAAGTCTAATAATACCAAGTTTTTCCCTGAGAGAATAAATTGGAACAACCACTTTGGAAAATTATTTGGCATCATCTAGTAAAACTAATGATATACAGACCCTATGAACCAGGAATCCCAGCCTTCAGAAACTCCTCACAAACCATGACGCATGTACAAAAATGTTCACAGCTGTGTGTTAACAGCAATATACTGAAAACCACCCAATTATCCATCAACATGGGTATTTTCCCAGAAAGAAATATTCTACACCAATGAAAACGAGCAAACTACAGGCATATATAGGCCATAAATATAATGCTAAGGAAACAAGTTGCAAAATAATACACATAATATAATAAGACTCCATTTATGTAAACTTTGTATATTTATTTATATTATAAAGGCAAAAAACAGGCAAGCTCAATTACAGTTAAACTAAAAAGAAAAGTTTAAAGAAAAGCAAGGGAATGAAAACCACAAAATTCCAGAGAGTAGTTCCCTCTGAGGGCATGAAGGATCACATGGAGAACTCTGAAGGCACTGGTAATCTCCAGTTTTTAAAGGTGGATGGCTGATAAACGTATGGTCATTATAGTGTTGGATTTAAAAAATGCATACATGTATATTCTTTTTTTAAAAAAAAAAAAAACAAACCTTAGAGCACACTCTGATGACAATATTTCCACACACGTCTCTTCTCTTCACTATTTGAGCAAAGAGTTCATTTTGGCTGAAGCAGATAAATTGCTCTTAAGTAACCAACGATGACAGAACTGAACGAACACCTCAGCCAAACATTATTGGTAGAAGACTCAGTGCAAATATTTAGAATTAATTCCTAAAAGGGAGAAGGAAGGTGGCAGAGCAGCAAAATGCCAGAGGTTGTTTAGAGCCTCAGGGGAAAGAATGTAATTGAGAACTGAGCCATTATTCATACCATTTAAATTTTCAGCTCTTACTGTAAACACAACTTCCACAAACCTCTTTAACTATTTACAACCAAAGGCATGACTATTCCTGTTACATCATTATGGTACAAACAACTCTGAATTAGACTGTACGTAACTGAGACTGGTAACTAAAGCTTGACTTGAAAATCAATTTCTAAACAAGCTAGCAAACAAAAAATCTTCGTGAAGTGCCTGCCAATTCCCTTTAAAGAAACAGGCTCTCTTCTTTATCTAAAAAAATCTTAATTTTTCTGTGTCTTTCTGATAGCACTTACCATGTTTTGTTTTGTATTTTGGTTGTGCACTTTCGTCATCTCCCTTACTAGATTATGAATTATTTGATATACCATAAATAAAATATACTCAGCTCCAGGGCCCCAAAAGGTTACTGATACAGGGTAGCTTAAATCTTTGCTCTCATTAAAAAACAAACAAAAAACAAAACCTGAAGCCCACAAAATCCAACAAGGGAGGAAAAAAAAAAACAATAAAAACCAATGGCACCTTACTATCAAACAATTCCTGAAATCGAAGTATATCTAATCTTGAATTAATAAGGCCTTCTGATATTTTGTATTTAAAACCGATGCTAAATGTTTAAGTAGTTAACATCTATTACCATCTATTGAGAAAAGAAAGCTGACAGGAAAACTACGTCCTGAGAGTAAACAAACAGAACACTTCAAATTCTCAATAACTCTTAAGAGGGCAAGGGCATAGAAGTATTTCTGGACAAAGAAATGCCAACCAACTACAAGCTAATTAGAAATCTTCACCACCCTACTCCCTGAAGTCTCATATATAAATTTGAGTAGTTTTAATATCTAGTGTTTTCAAATTACCACAAAACGTTGGCCTGTTTAATTTGCATTCCTATCACAGTCCAGTTGCTTCTGCACTGGACTCAATTCTCAGAGCAGTTACAGAAAGCTGTTTTCAAGAGAGAGGTTTCTTTGGCTTTGGCGTGCATCTGTCACAACACGCTGAGCACTCAGAGTGGAGGCCGCCGACCTAGTCTCACTTTCCACGTTTCTTTCTAGGGCAGTGTATAGTTTTCCTGACATTTATTTCCTTTCCCACATAAAATTCAGTGTGGACTTGTTAAGGAATTTTTTAAACAGGAAAGAAAGCTTCCAAAGAAAATGTCAGTGAAATATATAAAAAAAAAAATCTATGAGTGTTTATTCTATAAAAGGGATTGCCAAAGGACACTTGATATTGATATAGAACTTCCTACTCAAAAACTAGTTTAAACAGCCTCAACAGACTAATTCCTTTAGAAATCACCCATATAAAAATTAGTCTTAAGATCTTCATGGAAGATTATTTATGTAAACAATGAGGAGGGCCTATGATTTATTTGATAATGGTACTTCCAAATTCCATTTCAAAATTCTGGATTTTAATTTTGAGACAGTTATATTTTTTTAAAAGAGTATTTTCATCTGAAATAATTTAAAGTTAAAATGAACTTCCTTTAATCTATAATGTAAAAGGTATCTGTTAATATAAACCAAATTCTTCCTTAGCTGGGTGTATACCCACTGAGTGCTTAGAGGAGATGTGACGCCTTGTTCTACACCCATTCTTCCTTATTAAAGAAGGAAAGAATGTTCCAGAAAATGAGCAACATTTTAATCAGCTATGTGGCTGCTAGAAGAGATGAAAGATGACATTCCCTTACAATTACACAACCTCCTCTCTGCTGCTCATCCACCAGACAACACAGGAAGGTGGCCTGTGGCTGGTGGCTGGTCCCCAACACACCAAGACTCATGCCCATAGCTGGGCTGAGAAGGCTAGGGAATGCATAGATACAGCACTGCTAAAGAAAAGAACTGAGCTTATGACAAATGGAAGGGGTCTCAATTATTTGTCTTTTACCTGGAAGCATACTTTTTTGCCTTTGAATTCAGTTTTTATAAAACTATACTTTGAACAGATTATAAATACAATAGAGAGGAAATTATGGTCTAAGGCTGTGGTGGAATGCATTTTGTGATCACTTATTTAATCCTGCTGATAATCAAATGCTCAGAAGTTCTACCACTTGTCCAGTAAAGGTCACCAGAAAATGTGAACTAAAGGCGTAATTAAAAACAAACAAAAAGCAAGACAAAATAAACAACAGCAAGTACTTTACAAAACCCTAGGGAAACCACACATTTAAATCAAAAGGAAGATGATAAAAAAGATGCTTCTCACCTTTTGAAAGTTTCTCCACAGATCTTCTACGACTATGTATCCTCGCAAACCCCAGTCATATAGTATTTCCCCGCTGGCCTTGAAACAAAATATAAAAGATCAATTGCTATTCCATATACGAATGGCAAGGAAAAGAATTTTGTTTTCTTTTTTCCTGTTTCCAAAAATTCTGTATTTAACTAGATAACTAATGCAGTAAGTCTTGGGACATACGCATTAAAACTGTGCAACATAAGCAAATAAAAAATAATAAGTCTGATTGTTTATAGTTATATTTTAAAATAATTTGCTATAAATTGCAGGTATATATCCCAAACTTTCAAAATTTCAATTAAAAAAAATGTAGGTGATCATTGCTAATGGAAGAAAATCAGACACATAAGACTTCTACCTGTCACATCTAGTATCCTGTCTTGCACACAACAGTCAAATCAATTCACATTTGCTAAGGTGAAAATCAATCATTCATTTTAGGGGCTTAAATAAAAAACAGGTGAATCCAATGAATATGTTCCCTGTTTTCACTTTGAGAACTACTGGTCTAGCTTTACAGTGTTCTACCTACTTGCCAAAATACCACCAGTAACCTCCTGTGGGACCCTCCCTCACTGTGCTGGGGAAGAATCAGCCAGAGGTAAGATGAAAAGCAGCACTGAGACCACCAAGGGAGGAGATAAATAATTAACTGTGCCAAGGGCTGCAGACAAAATGAAGGCTACGAGGATGAAGGGCTGTCACACCTGGAATCAGCCAAGGTGACCACAGCAACAACACTTTCAGTAGAGTAGTGGACATTATAGACTGTATCTAGCTGGAGAGAATGGGAGGTGAGGAAGTAAAGATGCTGAATAGAAGTATGCTCCCAAAAGGAAGGTAAAAGAGCTGAAAGCTTAAGGGGAGCCAGGATCAAGAGAAGGACTTTCTGGAATACGGAGGCTTGAGTATGTTTGTAGGTTAAGAGGGAAGAGATGATGCAACGTAAGAGATTAAAGATGCAAAAGAGTGATGGTACTTGATGAAGCAAAACTCTGTAAGAGGTAGGTAGAAGGAACAGAATGATCATCACAGATGGAAAGGATGACCTTAGGAAAGCTACTCCATGGAGATAGAGGGAAAGAAGGACAGTACATTACAAAAACAACTTCAACAATACAATGATTTTTCTTTAAACAAGTTAAAGAGTTTAGAATTCCTAGAATATCCTCCAAAAACCCATTGCCATCAAGTCGATTCCGACTCATAGCGACCCTATAGGACAGAGTAGAACTATTCCACAGGGTTTTCAAGAAGCAGCTGGTGGATTTGAACTGCCGACCTTTTGGTTAGTAGCCATAGCTCACCGCAGCGCTTAACCACTGTGCCACCAGGGCTCCTAGAACACCCTAGAGGATAGTAATATCACTTTCCTTTGATATTATCTGTAACTATTTGCCAAATGTTAACAGTACCTCCATGGTTAGAATATAATCTCATCTCCTCAATGGATTACTTGCTGCAAATTAACAAACTCCATCTAAGTCACTGCCTTTATTATATCTAGTTTTCTCTAGTAACTTATTTAAGAACTTAACACTATATATTGAGAACTGAGATTGAAGTCCAACCTACTTCTTCTCAAGGTGGAAAAAAAAATCTGAGTCTAATTCATTCATTATAACTGAACATGTCCTTAGTGAAATTAACTAACATATATTGTTAAACACAAGTCATTGAAGTGTCTTCTTGAATGGGGAGATTACATTGTTTGGAAGCAGAATATACCAAGGCAAAGATGATGGTGGATGTTAAGAACAAAGGACAGAAATAGCAGGGAAGTATGAAAACATTTCTAAAAAAAATTTATTTTCATTTTCTGTGCCCAAGAACGCTTAGTATTAATTTCCAAAATTGGCAAAGCTCAGTTTGAAGAGTTATATAAATATGTGAGAAATACTGCACTTTTCTACTGTCATTCTTGTACTCCAGTTTTACTGAAAAAAAATCACACGCTTAAAAAGACTAAGGAAAATCTTTCTGCCATAAGAATCAGTAAATTATATAAATGTAAATAACCAAGTTTTTAAGAGGCAGTAAATCACCTCAAAGTTTTTATTTTGTTCCTTAAAAGAAATACTCTACTCAGACTAAAAATATTTCAGGAAACCTGTGCAATTTCAATTTACGACATGACTAGAGCCAGCAGACCTACCGACCTTGTAACATCCTCTAGACCAGAGATGAATAAAAACACAACTCTGCCTTTTGGAATGAAAAATCAGAGAAAACAAAAGAATTACATGTCAAAAATTATTCCAAAAGAAGATTAACAAGTCAAACGGAGAATACAAAAAAGAAACTGTGAAAGTTAAACTAAAAACTGTCATGAGAGTCAAGCCACGAAAAATATCCATAGGATTAGTACAAGGGGACAGTCACTCATTCAAACCATTTTTATTGCGCGTTGGTTATGGGCCCAGCATGGTGCTTGGTATTGGGCACACGCCAATAAGCAGAAGACAAGAGTCTTTGGCCTCATGGAGGTCACACACTAGTGCAGGAGGCTGCCAGTGATCAAGTAACAAGTATATAACTGCAACCTGGTAATGGGATGACCAGATGGAAAATAACAGGGTGTTCGGGAAGCCCTCTCCGGGGAGGTGTCACCGAAGCTGAGGCCTGAAGTTAAGAAAGGAGCAGCTACGTATAGAGACCACAGTTTATTAGTGGTTACCAGGAGCAGGAGGGAGGGAGGTAAGAGGGCTTATTGCTTATGAAGCACTGAGTTTTGATTTATGGTGATGGAAAAACTGCATTAAGGGTAGGGTTGCACAGCCAGTTAATGTAATTGTTGTAAGCTGTATACCTATAAAAATGCTGAACTGGCAAAAGTTGTGTGATAGATATATTTACAACAACAACAACAAAAGAGTAGCTGCTGAGGTTGCTTATGTACAACCAAACACCTCATGGGATTTGGTTCCCTGGTTTTGAGGTTCAGGGTCATGGTTTCATGGGACATCCCAGAAACTGGCCTAATAACGTGTTTAGTGCTACTGTTCCACCTCACAGTTCGTTGTGTAGTGCCTGGGGTCTTAAGAACTTGCAAGCAGCCATCCAGGGCACAATAATTGGTCTCTATTCACCTGGAGAAACAGAGGAAGAAGGAAAAGCCAGGAATAGGAGGATGTGGGATGTGTGGCTAATTGCCTCCATGAACAACTGCCTCCTTAGCCATGAGTCCAGAAGAACTGGATGGTGCCTGGCTACCATTAATGAACATTTTGATCAAAGATTTTATAGCAGAATCCTGATCAAAAGGGGGATAACGTAGAACAGAATTTCAAATTCTCATGGACTCTAGACTTTCTGGAGCCACGGAGGGTGGATAAAACCCTTAAACTATTGCCCTGAGATAATCTTTAAATATTAAATAAAAAATATCCCATTAAGTCTTCCCTTTTTTTCCCATAAAAAATTTATACATACATTGTTATGTGACTCTAATTGCTCTCCTCACACTGTGACAGCACACTCCTCCTTTCCACCTGATTCCCCATGTCCATTCAACCAGCTCCTAACCCTCTCCGCCTTCCCATCTCACCTCCGGACCGAAGCTGCCCATTTAGTCTCTTGTATCTACTTGAGCTAAGAGGCACACTCCTCATGAGTATCACTTTATATCCCACAGTCCAGTCCAATCCCTGTATGAAGAGTTGGCCTTGAAAATTGTTTTAGTTCTGGGCTGATAGAGAATCCAGGGGCCATGCTTTCCGGGGTTTCTTCAGTCTCAGTCAGACCATTAAGTCTGGTCTTCTTACTAGAATTTCAGTTCTGCACCCCACCTTTCTCCTGCTCCATCTGGGACTCTGCTGTGTTCCCTGTCAGGGCGGTCATTGGTGGTAGCTGGGCACCATCTAGTTCTTCTGGTCTCAGGCTGATGAAGTCTCTGGCTTATGTGGCCCTTTCTGTCTCTTGGGCTAATACTTTCCTCATGTCTTTGGTGTTCTTCATTCTCCTTTACTCTAGGTGGTTGGGACAAATTGATGCATCTGAGATGGCCGCTTGCAAGCTTTTAAGACCCCAGATGCCACTCACCAAAGTAGAATGCAGAACATTTTCTTCATAAGCTTTGTTATGCCAGTTGACCCAGATGTCCCCTGAAAGCATGGTCCCCACACCCCACCCCTGCGACTCTGTCCCTCAAAGTGTTTGACTGTATTCAGGAAACTTCTTAGCTTTGGTTTACTCTAGTTGTGCTGACTTCCCCTGTAGTGTGTGCTGTCCTTCCCTTCATCCAAGGTAATTCTTATCTACTATCTAGTTAGCAAATAACCCTCACCCTCCCTCCCCACCCTCATAACCATCAAAGAATGTTTTCTTCTGTGTTTAAACCACTTCTTGAGTTCTTATAATAGTGGTCTTATACCATATTTGTCCTTCTGTGACTGACTAAATTCACTCAGCATAATGACCTCCAGCTTCCTCCATGTTATGAGATGTTTCATGGCTTCATCGTTGTTCTTTATTGTTGCATAGTATTCCACTGTGTGGATATACCATAATTTGTTTATCCATTTGTCTGTTGATGGGCACCTAGGTTGTTTCCATTTTTTGCTCTTGTGAACAGTGCTGCGATGAACACGGGTGTGCATATATCTATTCGTTTGACGGCTCTTATTTCTCTAGGATATATTCCAAGGAGTGGGATAGCTGGATCATATGGTACTTCTATTTCTAGCTTTTTAAGGAAGCGTCAAATCGATTTCCAAAGTCGTTGTACCATTTTATATTCCCACCCACAGTGTATAAGTGTTCCAGTCTCTTCACAACCTCTCCAGCATTTATTATTTTGTGTTTTTTGGATTAATGCTAGTCTTACTGGGGTGAGATGATATCTCATTGTAGTTTTGATTTGCATTTCTCTAATGACTAATGATCATGAGCACTTCCCTTAAAGTCTTCTTAAAACCAAACAATAGTTTAGCTTATCTAGTAAAGAATGTCTGCCTTGACCATTATGCTCCTTTAAGAATCTCTCTAAGGGATCAAACTAATAAGAGAAGCTCAAAAGAGCAGATAGGAAACCTAGGGGGCACTGAGTTTACGTTAATGGGGGAGGAACATCTCAGAAAAGGAGGGTGAGAATGGTCGCACGACTCAAAGAATGTAATCAATGCCACTGAATTGTACATGTAGAAATTGTTGAATTGGTGGTATGTTTTGCTGTGTATATTCTTAACAAGAACAACAAAAACAAATAAATTATTATAAAAGAAACAAAGAAAGGAGCAGCCAACTGAGAGCCCTAAGAAGGGCGCTTCCAGCAGAGGAGCCTGCATGCCTCAGAGTCCCTGGCAGGGAAAAACAAGCTGGTGCCAGGACCAGAGAGAAGGCTCGGAAGGCCAGAGCCCAGTCTGTGCACACAACTCCAGGAAGAGAAGGTTGTGACCAGATGTGCCCAAACTGAGAATGACCATAAAGTAGCAGCTCTGAAATTTGAGTCTCCATATTTCCATATAAATATGCAAACTAATTTTAATTTTCCTTGATTAGTATTCAAATTAGCATATATTCTCTGAACACTGACATTACTGGAAGGAGGGTGGGAACTAAGGTACACAGCAGAGAAAAACAGATTTAATCGCTGTAGTCCACCTATATGTGCAAATTAATTTTAGTCTGGTGTCGTAAAAACTGTAAAATAAAATGAAAATTAAGCAGTAAATCCATACATACACAAATAAGAATGTGGGTCAACCTAGCTTACTGGGTCTAACTTACCTGGGCAAAGCTGATGGCTTGTTGTGGATAATAGACAGAGGCAGCGAATCCCATGAAACCAGGTGGATATATCAACTTCTTTATTTTTGAACCTATTAAATAAAAGGTCACAGTTACAATCAGATGATTCATTAACCTTACCATCACAATTCACCCTGTACATTTAATACTGAATAAGACTTCTTTGGTTCTAATTCACAGAGAACACGACTAACAATATGATGCTTAACAAAAATAAGCACCATGCTTTAACAGCTTTACTGAGGTATAATTCACACACCACATAATTTATCCATTTAAAATTTACAATTCCATGGCTTTAGCATATTCACAGAGTTGTGCAACAATTATGACAAGCAATTTTAGAATACTGTATCATCCCCAAAAGAAATCCCCTACCCCTTAGCCATCACCCTTCAATCCCCTACCCTACCCCCAGCCCTAGGTAACCATTAATCTACTTTTCTCTATTGATCTGCCTACTCTGTACATTTCATATAAATGGAATCATACAATATGTGGTCCTTTGTGACTGGCTTCATTCACTCAGTACAATGTTTTCAAGAGACCCACCATTTCTAAGAGAGCAGAAAACACACTGCTCTGAAAAAGAAACATTATCTTCGTTTCTACGGTTTATGTTCTTTCAGGGCTTCCTATTTAAATACTAAACACAAGTGTTTCTCTCCTCTCCCTGAGACCCCATTAAAATAACAGTAAGAGAATAAAATATAGATAATCAATCCACAAGGAAGAGAAAACGTGTGGAGAGGCCACTGGCAGATAAAGTGTCAATCAATTTTCAGAAAACAGAAAGTGGATGGAAACAAGAGGAGACGCAGCCTCGAAGTCTTGAGGAGGGAGCAGATCTGCTCCAGGCAGCCTCAGGGAGTCTCCAGACAAGGGGACAAATGTTAAGTTCTGTACATGAACCAGCTCCCCCATCCCATTCCAGTGCAAAACTGCCCGTGGTCAGACAGCTACTCCCAAGTCAAAAAAAAACAAAACAAAACAGGGGGGGGAAGGGGGAAAGGGGGTGACAGGAGGTATCTCCAAAGAAATGCCATGAATTTTCTGCTGGGAACCAAGAGAGCTGGGGGTGGGTGTGTGTGTGCACGCGTGGGTGCGCGTGTGTGTGTGTGTGCGTGTGTGTGTGTGTGTATTAGTGCCCTCCTCACGTGGCACTGGGTGTGGGCACCCCCCATATAAGGTCAGTTCCCGTCCAGCTCACCATGAGACAGAGCCTGCCTGTCAGCAAGCTCCACCATGCACAGGAAGTTCTTACTCAACTGCCACATTCTTAACCGTTATTGGAAACATAAAAGAGAGAGAGCAAGACAAGCAAGCAGGAAAAAAAATGACCTTATAGGAAATTGGAAGACAGCTACCCGGCCAACCAACTGGAAGAGATCCAAATTTATGCCTATTCCCAAGAAAGACGATCCAACCGAATGCAGAAATTATCTAATAATATCATTAATATAACACGCAACTAAAATTTTGCTGAAGATCATTCAAAAGCGGCTGCAGTAGTATGTCGACAGGGAAATGCCAGAAATTCAGGCCGGATTCAGAAGAGGATGTGGAACCAGGGATAACATTGCTGATGTCAGGTGGATCCTGGCTGAAAGCATAGAACACCAGAAAGATATTTACCTGTGTTTTCTTGACTATGCAAAGGCATTCGACTGTGTGGAACATAACAAATTATGGATAACACTGCAAAGAATGGGAATTCCAGAACACTTAATTGTGCTCATGTGGAACCTGTACAGGGATCAAGAGGCAGTTGTTCAAACAGAACAAGGGGATACTACATGGTTTAAAGTCAGGAAAGGTGTGCGTCAGGGTTGCATTCTTTCACCATACCTATTCAATCTGTATGCTGAGGAAATAATCCGAGAAGCTGGACTATATGAAGAAGAACGGGGCATCAGGATTGGAGGAAGACTCATTAACAACCTGTGATATGCAGATGACACAACCTTGCTTGCTGAAAGTGAAGAGGACTTGAAGCACTTCCTGATGAATCAAAGACTACAGTCTCCAGTATGGATTACACCTCAACATAAAGAAAACAAAAATCCTCGCAAGTGGACCAATAAGCAATATCATGATAAACAGAGAAAAGACTGAAGTTGTCAAGGATTTCATTTTACTTGGATCCACAATCAACACCCATGGAAGCAGCAGGCAAGAAATCAAAAGACGCATTGCATTGGGCAAATCCGCTGCAAAAGACCTCTTTTAAAGTGTTGAAAAGCAAAGATAACACCTTGAAGACTAAGGTGCGCCTAACCCGAGCCATGGTATTTTCAATTGCATCATATGCATGCGAAAGCTGGACAATGAATAAAGAAGACCGAAGAAGAATTGATGCCTTTGAATCGTGGTGTTGGCAAAGAATATTGAATATACCATGGACTGCCAAAACAATGAATAAATCTGTCTTGGAAGAAGTACAACCAGAACGCTCCTTAGAAGCAAGGACGGCGAGACTACGTCTTACATACTTTGAACGTGTTGTCAGAAGGGATCAGTCCCTGGAGAAGGACATCAAGCTTGGTAAAGTAGAAAGCCAGAAAGAGGAAGATCCTCAATGAGATGGACTGACACAGTGGTTGCAACAATGGGCTCAAGCACAACAACGATTGTGAGCATGGCACAGGACCGGGCAGTGTTTTGTTCTGTGGTACATAGGGTCGCTATGAGTCAGAACCGACTCAATGGCACCTAACAACAACAATGACAACACAGGAAATATAATTTAAAAACAAAACTAAAGTTGTTATTAAGTATCATCAAATAAATTCAAGAAGCTACTACATTAACAAAAAAAGAATTCTATGAAAAAGGAACATTCAGAGAACAAAGACTTCTTGGAAATGATCAAAGTAAAAAAACTCAAAAGTGATATAATAAGATAATCGAGAAAATACAAGAGACAAATAGAGAGTCAATTTAGACGGCCCAATCACTAGTTAATATGAGTTCAGAAAGGAAACAGAATGCGAGTGAATTTTCAAAGAAATCCAAGATATCTTCCTAGAGTTGAAGGCTGCAAGCCATTACCATGCCCAATCAATGCACGAAAAGATCTGGATCTAGTCATAGCACCATGGAAATTCAGAACACGAAAGATTCAGAGAAGATCCTCAAAATTTCCAAGAAGAAAGCAAAATGGATCACTTAAAAAGGAATAAGCATCAGACTGGCTACCAACTCTCACATCTGTAACACCAGATGCCAGAAGACATGGCCTTTGAAGTTTTGATGGAAAACAAATTCTATACCCAACCAAATAAATTATCACTTGGTATGAGGGCAGAAAGTAATTTCCAGACATGCAAGGACTTAAAAAGTTTACCTCCAACATATCCTTTTTTGAAAGTTACTTAAGCCCATACTTCAACAACACAGCAGAGTAAACCAAGGAGAAAACATGGAACCCAGAGAAGGGGCTCATCCTCACGACAGCATGAAGAAGACAAGACCCAAGGCAACAGCTGTTGTCCCATAGGGGACCATTTACCTGGAGGAACCTTCAAACCACTCAGGTCACCCATAAATATACCTACCATTCCACTCAACTTGCTTAATGAACCCTTAGGATACTGTTCATCTCAGGCCCTTTTACACCCAGCACCCAGGGGATAAGCCCTGTTGTTGAGAGTGTGAGAGTGTGAGTGTGTGAATGTGAGTGTCTGTGTGTGTGTGTGTGTGTTTTATGTTTCTGAAAAAGAATTAAGGTTTTAAACTATTTTAATATTACCATGTCCTCCCCAGAAAAAAGAAAAAGGAGGAACAAACAAACAAACACAAAGGAATAGGACCCACAGTAGTGGGTATCTTCATGCTGCTGATCTGCCCAGGAGAGCACAGTCCCCATTCCTTCTCAAGCTGGTCACACTAGTGGACGTGCAGAGGACAAACTCTCGACAGTACAGAAATGTACACAAGCCACGGGGAGCTTTCCTTGGGCCTGCAAGACACCCCCACCTGCTCTAGCTGTGGAGAGGGGAGGGGGAAGCTCATTTCTATTTGTTCTTTTCCACATTCCTGTCTCCCTAACAGCCAAAATTCCAACGCCCTGGCCTTGGGATCTTCGGAAATTCCAAACACTATCTAAATAAGACAGGAATACTTTTTTGAACAACTTTGCAGAAAAGAGGGAAAACTCTGGGGAAAAAAAGTTCAGCTATGTTTCAAGCTGATTACTAAAAAGGAACTCTAATTTTTACATATTCTGCACAAGATGGGAGGAGGGCACAGAAACTATTACATGAGCTCATTCCACAGATTTGGGGAGTGGCACCAGCTGCACTTTTCCAGATTCTGAAATAATAGTTAATGCATGTATACAAAAGATTTTTTAAATGGAAGGAATGGCTACCAAACTATTCTCTGTTTATCTTTTATGGGGGGCTGATTATAGGGTTCATAGACTTTTTATATTAGGAATTTTTGTAATGTCTGAATGAAATAGTGATACATGCTACAACATGGATGAACCACAAAAACCATTACACTGAATGAAAAGAGGCCAGACATAAAACACTACGTACTTTATGATTCCGTTTATATCACAACCTAGAAAAGGCAAACCTATAGGGAGAGAAAATAGATTAATGGTTTGCAGGAGCGAGGGGTGGGACAAGGGGACTAACTAAAAGAGGCACAATGGAACTTTTTGGGGTGATGGAATAGTTCTGTATCTTGAGTGTGGTGATCATTACATGACTATATGAATGTTATTTAATGTAAATTATACCTAAATAAACTTAACCATTAAAAACTAAAAATGCAAAATTGTACCTACCTCTAGCAAAAAGGAGTCCAACAAGGCCAGCAAAACCAATAACACCAAGTCTTGGGAAAAATCCAGGAGGTGCATTTTGGAGATATTCATAGTTGTCTACAATAGAATTAGACCAGGAAACAGTTCTATAAATTGTTCATTAAAAAAATGAAACATGGTAAAATCATTTTGGAAAACAATATGGCCTTTCCTTAAAAAGCTAGAAATAGAAATACCATTTGATCCAGCAATCCCACTCCTAGGAATATATATCCTAGAGAAATAAGAGTCGTCACTCGAATAGACATATGCACACCTATGTTCATGGCAGCATCGTTCACAATAGCAGAACGATGGGAACAACCTAGATGCCCATCAACAGATGAATGGATAAACAAACTATGG
>NW_004444036.1:8337120-8411476 GCF_000243295.1 Trichechus manatus latirostris
AAGAAAACCAAAGACACAAGGGAAAGATTAGTCCAAAGGACTAATGGACCACAACTACCACAGCGTCCACCAGACTGAGTCCAGTACAACTATATGGTGCCCAGCTACCATCACCGACTGGTCTCACAGGGATCACTATAGCGGGTCCCGGACAGAGCCGGATAAAAACATAGAACAAAATTCAAACTCACAAAAAAAAGACCAGACTTACTGGTCTGACAGAGACTGGAGAAACATTCCAGAATATGGCCCCCAGATACCCTTTTAACTCAGTACTAAAGGTACTCCTGTGGTTCACCCTTCAGCCAAAGTTTAGATAGGCCTATAAAATAAACAATAACACACGCAGTTCAACCATGTATACGAGACTAAATGGGCACAACAGCCCAGGGGCAAGGACGAGAAGGCAGGAGGGGACAGGAAAGCTGGACAAATGGAAATGGGGAACCCAAGATCGATAAGGGGAGTGTTGACACGCTGCAGGGTTGGCAACCAATGTCACCAAACAACATGTGTATTAATTGTTTAACGAGAAACTCATTTGCTCTGTAAACCTTCATCTAAAGCACAATAAAAAAATAAATTAAAAAAAAGAAAATCACAATTTATAGAAGTCTTATAACTAGTACATACAGTACCAAATTCTTCTCAAATCATGTATTTGTTTTCTGCTAATATGCTTCTTTTCAACACATTCTTTTTATGTGATATATAAATATGATTTAGTATTCACATAGCAAGTGTCCAATTTTCAAACACTTGTGGTCTGACAACCTACTGACAATAAATTAATGTTAGATTACCTTCATATTCCCGAAGGCAATAGATCTGAATTAACTATTTACGCAGGGAGAAATACAAATATAGGGACCTCTAGCTGTCTAAACTCGTTATCCAAACAGAGAAACAGAATATATTTGGATAAATCTTTGGATAGATCTGTCCTCTCTGAAGCTTTGCTGCTTGTTCTCTAAAAACTCAGGAACGAAATACATTAGACTCAAAAAAGTAAGTATCCTTTGCTACCTGAGCTCACTATTCAAAATCAAGAGCAGAATAAATTTGGATAATGAAAGAAACTTACAGGTACATGGGGGAAATAGTCATTTTGACAGTGATAGTGATAAAATAAGTAAAACTAAATGCAACACATGAGCCTACTCACCACGCCTGAACGTGTCTTAGGACTTTATTCACATATTCCTCTCCACTGAGCCAATTCCATCAGATAAGAGCCAGCTTAAGTCCATCTCCTTAAGATAAGTCTTTCCTAAACTCATCAACCCAGACCTCTCTTCTTCCTCTAAAGTCCCATCGTATCTATTCTCTGTACCATCATTTGGTGCCTAATCCTATAGTACCGTGTTTTTAATTATTCAGGTGTGTATCTTATGTTTCCCCAAGGAGAATGTAAACTCCTTGATGGTGGACTGCTAAGACTTCTATGTTATCTTCCCTCAGTGGTCTAATTGTGGCTATTCATTCAACAAATATTTATTAAGAACACTGTACTAGAAGCTGAATAATACTGAATGAATTAACAAATGAATTTCAGCTAGGTCATGACTCAGACAGCCTTCGTGTCTCTCTCAACTTCATCTTCAGCACTCCCTATGTGCTTATAGTTCCTCACACACATAATACTGAGTTGCACCCAGGGACAAATTAAGGCATGTGAGGGCACTAACCACTGATAACCTGTGATGTCACCTCCTCTGCTTACTCACGCATTCAAATAGGATATGTAAGTTATATAATACATGTAGTTACATATATGCGTGTGTGTGTGTGTGTGTGTGTGTGTGTCTTAGCTATCCATGAATCAACGTCTTTTTAAATGTGACTAATATTAGCTATTGAATGCAAAAGTGGTGTATGCCATTTTAGTGGAATGAGATGAACTGGATTATAAAATTTCTAGTGGATGCGAGGTACTAAGATTTTTACTATACACCACATATTCTACAAAAACAATATTCCACGTATTCTACAACAAAGAAAATAAGTCAGTGAACTTAGTTGTTTCAACAAGCAATGTAAAATGTTGTTGATCCCCTACAACGAAAAACTGACTTTCACCAGTTTTGCTTTAAACAGCTCATACTTCAATTTGGATGCGTTTTGTAATAAATCCTATAATTATAAATGAACAAATGAAAAGATGTCATAAAAGAAAATTCAATGACCAGAAAACAAATATTACAATTACTATACTTTATTTTTAGATAGATGTTTCATCTCTAACATGTTATAATTAAAAACATTTCTTTCTATTCTTTGCTCTTACAAATTCTTCGATAATTTTGTCACAATTAAGCTGCCAAACAATATCTACTTCCATACATAATAAGGAGAATGAATCAAATCTTTCTTGAATCACTGTTGTGCACACGCTTTTCCTTGTGTCCTGTCTGCTTGGCATCTATGGGTCTTTGTTTTGGACAACTGGTGTCCCTGTTCTGTTGATGCCCTAAGCATGTGCTTACCATGCTTATTGGGTAATCTGTCCCTGGTTGCACCTTGACAACTTGATCATGCTATGCTTTCTGTCTGAAATGCCATCACAGCCCCACCCCTACATTTTAGTAAGGCCAAAAACTGCTCCTTCAAGACTCATCTCAGAAATCCTTCCCTGTTTCCATCTCCCCAATCTCTGTTAAATTGAGTCCCTTTCCTCTGCACCTTCAATAGTAGTCTGTGATTGTCTCTGTATTTGCACTAACTATATAGTACTGAATCATTCATAATATGCATCTCAGTGGTTGTGATCACTATCTTAATCAACCTCAATCTTCAATGCCTGCCATGAGGCGACTTAACAAATATATGCTGAACTGAACTAATAAACTGGAATACTCAGTAATTCTCTGCCCCAGATAATACCAGATACATGCCAGTTTTCTTTTTCCTAGGTTCTTTGGGGAACATGTTCATTTTCAATACTACTATAGGGCTTGTGTTATATTTGCCCTATTTCCAGTCTGACCTTTCATTTATTTTGCCTTTAACCTAGTTTTCAACTTCCATCCCCTTGTCTATCTCATTTTAAGCAACTTTCTACTTTCCTTTATTTTTGCCTACCAGTGTTGCTCAGTTCTAGACATGCACAAAGAGCAGTTGACAGAAGGGCACTCAGATGGCTTTGGTGAGCTGAGCCAAAGTGGGTAAATCACAAAGAAGTGGGAAGGTAGAAAGAAGATATGTTTTAAGACTCAACTGAAGCTGAAGCACAGCTTCTGGTAATGTGCCTGGGCTTTGACTGCTGGGAAATGGACTGACTGCCTTCGCAGGAAACAATATAATAATGGCACGTTTCTTCTTAAGAGCCTTTGCAGTAACTACAAATCCAGAAGAAGAAAAAAGGACTAGCATAGCAAATAATGTCTACTGCTATGAATCAACAGGAAATGACAAGTGACAATGAAGAGATCACCTCGGGTCACATATGTAAAAATGAAAGATTACATCACGAGTTCCTTAGTTTCTTCAGGTGAAAAATAGAGAAAACAATGGTACCTAAATATCAGGATTGTTATGAGGATGTCAGGTGGTTATAAGAATTAAATAGATTAATATTTTTAAAGCACTTAACTTAGAGAATTTTAAAGCAAAGAGGACTTGAAGCACTTACTGATGAAGATCAAAGACTACAGCCTTCAGTAGGGATTACACCTCAACATAAAGAAAACAAAAATCCTCACAACTGGACCAACAAGCAGCATAATGATAAACAGAAAAGACTGAAGTTGTCAAGAATTTCATTTTACTTGGATGTACAATCAACACCCATGGAAGCAGCAGTCAAGAAACCAAAAGACGCACTGCACTGGGCAAATCTGCTGCAAAAGACCTCTTTTAAAGTGTTGAAAAGCAAAGATAACACCTTGAAGACTAAGGTGCGCCTAACCCAAGCCATGGTATTTTCAATCGCCTCATATGCATGCGAAAAGTAGACAACGAATAAGGGAGACTAAAGAAGAATTGATGCCTTTGAATTACAGTGTTGGGAAGAATACTGAAAATACCATGGACTGTCAGAAGAACAAACAAATCTATCTTGGAAGAAGTACAGCCAGAATGCTCCTTAGAAGCGAGGATGGCGAGACTTCGTCTCACATACTTTGGACGTGTTATCAGGAGGGACCAGTCCCTGGAGAAGGACATCTTGCTTGGTAAAGCAGAGGGTCAGCGAAAAAGAGGAAGACTCTCAACGAGATGGACTGACACAGTGGCTGCAGCGACGGGCTCAAACGTAGCAACGATATGAGGATGGTGCAGGACCAGGCAGTGTTTCATTCTGTTGTACACAGGGTTGCTATGAGTCGGAACCAACTCAATGGCAGCTAACAACAAAAACAACAACAAAGCACTTAGAATATTACCTGATATATAATAAACACTAAGTGTTTATTAAATTAATAAAGTTAAGATGTTACTTATTAACTTGCATTAATAATTTAAAGAACTGGTAGGCTGTTAATATGTCTGCCCTTGAACAAAAAATTTCTTGATCTGATAGTCTCAGGGGTATTAGCACATCAAAACACTACGATGATCTTAGCAAGAAAATAAATCGTACTCATGTTTATTTTATTCAATCACGGAGATAAACCCTTGCATAAACAAGATTTCGATTTGCCAAGATGCCCAATACGGGAATTAAGTATTATCAGTATCTTTATTAATTTACCAGTTCCTGACTGATATCAGTCAGAACAGATCGTGAACTCAGTTTATGAGTATTTGTGATAAGTGGCCCACATGTGGAAAAACAATACAGGTCAATAAAAATCAAATGAAAAAAATGTAAAAACACTACTAATCATGTAATCAGGACTTTCCTAGGCACACCAGGCCAGTTCCTTCCTGCCTGTAAACCTCTATGGCATGTATTAATAGCAGTGCAAATGCAGTTTTATTCATACCCAATAACTAACAAATACAAAAAGTAAAATCAGTTATTGAACTATTCTGATTTTGAAAATCTGTTGATAAGTTAGTGTGTTACATTTAGCTGCACTTGGAAATAGTTTTTAAAAAAAATTCAGTGTATGTGCACTCACTAGCTCAATAATCCTAATGATCTTGAATCAATTTACTTGTTGCAGCAGTGGTTCCTAACTGTTTGGGGAAACTAGTCTTCTGAAATCTGATGAAAGCAATAGATCCTTTCTCAAGAAAAATCCACATAGCTCGAAAATTCTGCATACAATTTTAAGGAATTCACAGACCTCCTGAAGCCTTTCCAGGGAACCAGGTTAAAGAGTACTACCTTAATAAATAAACCTATTATGCCTGAATTAAAAATCAACTTACCTACCCCCCACTGAACAATACTTTGCATCTTGGGCTTAGTGTAGAAGTACTTTTCCTAAAAAGGTGAAAAGAAAATGAATGAGTAGGAACTGCTGATTGGTAAAGTAACAGAAAATTGAATTACTCAAGCAAAGTAAATATAGACCATGTCTCACACATCTACATATTTTTTACTAATTTTTCATCAATTTTCAAAATCAAAGATAAAATACAGAAAACGTATGTATCAAGGCCCACGAAAGCATTCTATAGATAAATTGTAAACATCAGTTTCAGATGTTAAAAATCACAGAAATACTCTTATTAACAAATGTCAAATGCCTGATCTAAAACGTGACCAGTGATAGAAGTCAATCTCTAGATGTAGTTCTTTGGCCATTAGGGGCAAAATTCAGTACTCGAGTATGTAATTCCACCCTCTTTTAGTATTTACCTTCCTCCTATTGCATTCAAAATGATACTGATGGTAGAATCTCTGGGGGAAGAGAAACTTCCCAATTCTGATATAAATGTTTGTATTGCATCTTTTTCCTTTGACTAGGGTTCCAGCCCCACAGTCTCTCCTGGTAGACAATAACCTTTTCATAGCTGCAAACAACAAGAGAGTTACCACCCCTCCTTTCTCTAATCAAGGTGCCTGCCCCATGCTGCCCAGTGAGAGGAAAATTCTCTATGAAGCTATGGTAACAGCTACCACCAGGAAGCAAGGGCATCTCTGTCTTTCCCCATCCCCAGAGAAGGCACTGATTAACATCTGTAAGTTGGGTACTCTTAAGTTGGACCCTTTTATCGTGTCTTTTTCTGAAAACATGCAGCCAACAGAGACTTCTCACTACTGATGCTAAACAGAAATGTGTTGAGTCCATTTTCAGAACAGCTGTACCTGACACCAACTTGTATATGGCTCACAATAGTGTCGGAGCTGTGAAATGTTTTCTTCAAGTTGGGTCCTAGGCTCCTCCACATATTTAGATTGACCTTCTGGAACTGAGTAGAGTGAAAGCTGCATACATTAAAAAAACAAAAAACAAAAATTTCAAAAATGTATACAGTTGTCAGATAATAATAAATCACCTATTAAATCTGTAGGCATAAGCTTTCTAATAATTTATGAATTACAGTGACCCTTAGGGTTATGTGCACCCTAAACCTTACTTCAAATAATCTTTGCACCCTACTTATTTCTTTACTGCAGACCAACAGAACCAGTAAGGGTAAGGCCTCACAGGTATCAAACAAAGCAGCTTCCTTTTATCTGTTTTATACTGGTATTTGGTATTCCACCTTAGATTTAATTTAGAAAAAGGATTTTATTACTCTAAAGGGTAGGTGGGAAGGGGATAAAAAAAAAGCTTGAAAGTAACTGAAGAGTATCTTAGATTAAATGATCAGTCTGGTGCTAATCAAAGCAGGGTAAGTTTGTCCCCCACCCAAAGAAGAAAGTTTTCACAGCCACAATTGGCTGCCTTCTTCACCCTCAAAAATGCCACTATTCCAAGGCCTGAGAGGAAGAGAGTAAACGGCAAAAGATAAGCTAATTAGCTTTACATAAACATAATTCAAGTAACCTCATCCATGTTTGATGGTAGATCTTTCTACCACTTTCTTCAGCGTCAACAGAAATTCAATATCCAAAATAATCAGGGGAAGGCACAGAAAAAAAGAATGCAAACAATGGACAGAAGGTTTCTTTAGTATTTAAGGATCTATTTTTTAAGGATCTAAGCCTTTAATCCAACAAAGAAGATGGTTTCTTGGCTTGATAAGCAGTCTAGAATCAGGCAGACTACTGGGAAGAACTCATTCTGCTTATAATCGACTGGGACATAACAGATTCCCCACTAAAAATCTATGTAATATGCCTTAATTATGTCCTTAGCTAAGTACCACTAAAGTTTATTTGTTGAAGGAGTCATGGTTTAATAGTTTCCCACAAAGAAAAACAAACTATCAGGAAATATATTTCCTCCTTTTCAATATCTTCTAAACTGTCATATCTTCCTGATAAGTGATTTGTAAAGACTCCCGTAGTAACTAAATCAGACTTGAAAATACATCACAACATAAACAGCATGTTACCTCATCAACCTTGATGGAATTTTTGTTGGGTGAGTCCTTCTTTGGTGACGCATAGACTTTGAAGGTGAGCAGACTCAGGCTGGCCGGTCCTACGGATTTCTGAATTACCTGAAACACAGAAGCCGTCGTAAGCTTTCATTCAATGCTACAAACTGAATGTGCGTAACGTGAGCATATTAGTAGCTTTAGCCACTCCTGCCCTGAAAGGCTTATACACTTTATGAGAAATCAATTTATTCCTCAAGTTCTGAGGAAGTCAGAACCTAAAAAACGTGTTGTCACGGACTTAAAACTTTCAGGTTACCTTGATCTGAATTTCTAAAAGACAGCAGTTCCTAAGTTTTCCTATTGAGCCGTTCAAGTAAAATTAAAATAAAAGATATACACACACAAACTTTTAGAAATAAGAGAGAAAATTCTATGGAATGAAGTTAAAATTATCAAACAGTCTCCATTTCTCTCTCTCACACACTACCACCACTACCAGCAGCAGCAGCAAGGGAAGGAGTTTTTCATGATTTCATCTAGTGATTCATTTTACAGAGTGAAGATTATTCCTATAATTCTAATAATTAAACCTTCAGAAGCTCTCCCTTTCTTCTTCCATCAAGAGCTGGTTTCCCCCAATCTCAACTCCCCAAACTGGTCTCTTTCTGTGCCTTGCTCTCCCTGACTGAGTTACTCACACTCACAGCTTCAGCGTGAAGCCAGTGACTCCCAGATATGCAGCTCTGGCCCAGCCTTCTCACCTCAGCTCCTGACTCACTTATCCTATTACTTCTGGATATTTAACTTGGATGGGACTCAAGTCCCACAGATTGAACATGTCCAAAACCAACTCATCATCTTTCCTCCAGACCTGCCCCTCTTTCTCTACTTCCTCTCTCAGGAATGGTGCCACCACCCAACTAGACAACCAACTCAGAAACTGAGGTCATCTTCACCCCTCCCCATACTATTGGTCACTACCAAACAAACCAAACCCACTGCCGTCGAGTCAATTCCGACTCATAGTGACCCTATATGACAGACTAGAACTGCCCCAGGGGGTTTCCAAGGCTGTAATCTTTATGGAAGATGGTAATCGTGAAGCAGATGGCCACATCTTTCTCTGGGAGAAAGGCTCATAGGTTCGAACCACCGACCTTTCAGTTAGCAGCTGAGCACTTAACCACTGTGCCACCAGAACTCCTTTTATTGGTCACTAAGCCTCATTAATTCTACTTATTAAATTATCTTAATTCTACTCTCCCCTCTTTATCCTCTCCGGTACAATCTTTCCTTAGGCCCTCATTTCTTCCCTGGATTGTTTTAGCAGCATCCTAACGGGCCCTCTGATGGTTCCAACCATCACACTGCTAAAGAATCGTATTTCTAAACTGCAAACTTGATTATGTACTACCCTCATTTGAGATCCTTCACTATTTATTACTTAGAACTTTTAGTGTGAGCCAAACAAGGCCTGTTATTATCTGGCCCCAACCACTTCCTCTCACCTCATCTCTCTGCCACTCTGCCTTCTCCCACAAAACTTGAACTCTGTATATTTCTCTCATGCTGTTCCCCAGCTTCATGGGTTCGCACATGCTGATTCCTTTGCTAGAATGTCCTATACCTGCTTTATCTTTCTGTAGAACTACCTCACGTTGGGGAGAATTCATTGCTTTTATTTTTTTTTTAATTTGTCCATTTATTTACATCTATTAAGTTCTCCCTACCAGAATGGAAGCCGTTTGAGGATAGGGCCACGTCTCACTCCATATTCCTATAGCCTATGGTTGTGCCTAATGCATAAGAAATGCTCAGTACTGTCGATTGGCTGGATGAATGGAGAGAAGTGAGGTGAAAAATAATTAGTAGTTTACTGGGTTAATGGTCCCTGGGTGACCCAAATGGTTTGCACTTGACTATTTACTGAAAGGTTGGCCGTTTGAACCCACCTAGTGGCACCACGAAAGATCCTGGCAGTCTGCTTCCATAAAGATTACAGTCAAGAAAACCTTATGGAGCAGTTTTACTCTGTAACACATGGGGTCTCCATGAATTGGAACCAACTCGACAACAACGGGTTTTTTCCCCCCTTTTGGGGAGGGTTATTAGTTTAACTGGGTATAAAAATAATCAATAATGAAAATTAATAAAGTATTAGGTCTTCATCGTGAAAGGTCTTAATTTCAAGGCAATATTGCTACAAATTTCTTTTTTCTTCCAAGGTAAAGGTTAGCCAGCTACTGCTGACAGCAGTCAGTGTGGCTTGTGCCCATCACAGTTATTAGGCAGAAGCAGCAGCAGCCTGACACAACCTAAAGAGATAAACATCTCCTCCTAGAAAACAGCTAGGACCTGCATCGAAGGGTTCTGATTTTTTAAATTCACACTTGAATTAATGGCTCTTTTAAAGAGGCCAGGCTGTCTGAGGTTTAAGTCACCCAGGAGTTCTTGGCAGTCCCCATGAACTGAGAAGGTTTATTTAGTATTTTTTAAGGAAACCCCCAACACCGCAGCTGAGGGTATATAAAACAGTTGGTATCTGGAGCTGTGAACTCATTGTTCTCTGCCCTCTGGATCTGCCCAAGACTGATAACAGTGCTTTAACTACAGACTTTCTACTGAGGCAAGCAGGCCCACCCCGGAATTTGTTTCAGACTCCCCTTCCTTATCTGCTTCAGCTGGTTCCCCATCCCCGTTCCACATCCCCATCTACAACTCTAACCTTAAGCATTTTGGTATCATATTTTCCCCTCTTCATCCTTGTCTTACATATCACCCTATGCTGACTTTTTAACTTCTTGATTTCTGTTTTCAATTCTTAATCCTATCTACTTTTTCACTTTTCATCTCATGGCTTTTTTTTGGCTAGTAAATGTGACCATAAAATATTTATTAAAATTAAAAGATGAGGTAAATAATGCAGGCAGCAAAGATGACTCACAAATGGCTGAAGCCTGCATTGGTAAAACAACATGTCAAGAACTGAATTATGTGGTAGCTCACTTAGGAATGCTAGAATATGAGTGCAAGGTTAGATAAAATTCACACGTGTTCTACAGCCTAACACAACATAACCTGGAAAGAAAAATTTTACATCTTTACTTCATAGTATTGTAACATGTCACTGGGACCTTTTGTCTGTATGAGTGGGTTGCAAAGCCAATGTGCCACATTCTTTGCCCTATTTAATCAAGCACTTCCCAGTTAAAAGAAAGCAGTGACATTACACTCAGATGCTTAGGTGGTGAATTCTAAGGTAGTATCCATATTTTCAGTTATTCCCCTGAGCATGAGAAGGCCCCTGAAATTTCAACTGGAGACACCCTGAGTTAAGAAAGTTTCAGAATTAACCTAGATATCAATCCCAATCAGGGACTCCCTCCATCCAAGGTTTAGTTAGATCCAACCAAGCTCATGGTTTTTTATTTATTTATTTTTTTTATTCACATATTTTATTTTTTTTCTTTTATGTTCTTGATGATTATTCTCACTCTCTTTCATTTTTTTATTTTAAATCTCGTTTACTTTTTAAAAATTTACTGGATTCTTGATTATTAATTTCGACCTTATTAATTTTCCCTTACTCCTGTTTTTCTTGTTTTAATACCATCCTAAGCTTGCTCCCTTTATTGCCTAAGTTGTTTTCTTCTACCTCTTTTCCTATGTTCTTCCCCAAGCCCCCCCCCCCCTCCCACAGCAAGAACACTGGCTACAAAGGAAGTAGCCCAGAAGAAAGCCGGTTCCCGTAGCTGCCTTTGCAGCTTCCTACAGGCCCTTAGGAAACCCTGGTGGCATAGAGGTTAAGAGCTACGGCTGCTAACCAAAAGGTTGGCAGTTCGAATCCACCAGGCGCTCCTTTGGAAATTCTATGGGGCAGTTCTACTTTGTCCTATAGGGTCACTATGAGTCGGAATCGACTCAAGGGCAACAGGTTAGGTTTAGGGTTACAGGCTCTTAAAACAAAGATAAAAAACAAACCTCACCCCCGGAGACTTGGGAGACCAACAGATTAATACTTCCCAGGGCCACAATTTACTTCAGGGTTTCTCAATCTCAACACTATTGACGTTTTGGGCCAGATGATTCTTTGCTGTGGGGTATTTAGCAGCTCTACCCACAAGATGCCAGTAGCCCTTCCCCACCCCACCTCCCGTCATGACAGTAAAAAATATCTTCAGACATTGCCAAATGTGACAACAAAATCACCCCCTGGTTGAGAACCACCGATTTACTTGAATAAATATTTCCTGACATCTCTCACCATCCAGATGGTAAGAAAATCTGCATGTTTTAAAATCCATGGCGTCAAATCTTATAGTGATACAAACAGAATGGTTCCCTACGGGTGAAGTAGGGGGTGTACACTTACTAAGAAGAGGCACAGGGGAACTTTTCTGGGGTAACAGAAATGGTCTATATCTTGATTGGGGTATGGGTTACAGAGGGTATACACAGTTGTCAAAACTCAAACTGTACACCTAAGATCTGTACAAATTAAAATCTGTGATCTCACTGTATGTAAATTATACCAAAAAAAATCCACGGCTTCCAGCACCTCTAAACAATGTCAAGTTCATGCCAAAATACAGGCGGAACTACAGGCAAAGGATCATTCCCAAGAAGGGGACAGCCATACCAGGACTCAACTGACCTTGGTAAGGAACTAGGTGGTATTGAACGGTGTGATGGAAACCCATGGGAGGAGCCTCAGTAAAAGGTCCACAGGCAGACAAGCCTAACCCTGATGCACTGAACTCCTTGGTTGGTTAACCTTCTTTTTTTGGCTGCAAAGGGGGCTCCCCTTGGTGTGAGACTACCCCACCCCACTTCAACATGCTCACTGCCTTCCCTACTTCCTTCATAATAGTAAAGCAGCAGCTGGCCAGATCAGACGTTATCACAAATGGGGGCTCTGGACACTGTGTCCACGCCAGGGGGCTAGCACAATTTGTTAGAGCTGTTATTGAGTATACAGGCCAATCCAGTGAATATCAGAATTTAAGAAGGGGAAAGCCTGTTATCAGGGGCATAGATCACCCCAGGAAAGTGTGAAGGCACAAAGAGGCAGCTAAGAAATTGAATATTTTCTTTCCCCAAGGAAGAAAAAGAACACAATTCTGGAGGTTAGATGCCTTGAAAGAAAGATTTAACCAACTTTCAGGATTGGGCCATAATCACAAATACTCTGGCTTTATAAACTTTTCCATCAGCTCCTGTTGGGTTTCCTTGTGAGAAACGAACATGAAGGTGTTGTTTCTCCATGATGGGTCCTGATCTGTTATGATACAACCAGACTGAATATACCTTCTGGGAAGTGAGATCTCCCCTGAGCACTGTCCCAAGTGATGGTCCTTAAAAATCCTTGTTTGCCAGGCTCACTCCTCAGCCAAGGCAAACCAAAAATCAAACCAAACCCGTTGCCTTCGTGTTAATTCCGACTCATAGTGACCCTACAGGAGAGAGCAGAACTGCCCCACAGGGTTTCCAAGGAGCACCTGGTGGATTCGAACTGCCGACGTTTTAGTTAGCAGCCATAGCTCTTAATCACTGCGCCACCAGGGCTTCACACCAGGCAAATGACTCAGAAAGTGGGTAACATGTAACTTCCAAAAACTGATTAGACATTTTCTATTTTGGGTTAGATGAGTTTGGCTTGCTAGATCACAGTCAAACCCACTCGTTAGGAGCTGCATCTTCAATGAGTCTGCTAAGCTATATAGACTAGATCCAAAGGTTGCCATTTCTTTAGATCCAGCCTATCTTCTGAGGTGTACCCTTCAGCTACTAGATTCCTTTCCTGGAACTAAACTAGTTGGGGGTCTCAAAGCAAAAGCCCCAGTGTGTTGGCTTCTCTGAAGGTTTTCAATATGGTTATAAAAGACCCACAACTTGTTGCCGTCAAGTTGATTACGACTCACAGCGACCCTATAGGACAGAGCAGAACTGCCCCATAGGGTTTCCAAGGAGTGGCTAGTGGATTCAAACTGCCAACCTTTTTGTTGACAGCCAAGCTCTTAACCACAGTCATAGGAAAAACTAAAATTTGACTCAAGGGTGGGTTGGTCACCCTTAGCTTTGCAAACCTCAGGGGGACTGCAACTGAGTTCCCTGGCTCATGTGGCTAAACGTTCTTTCCTTCTGGTCTGATACTATTCTCCAGCAAGATATCTTACACTATCCCTGTCAAGGTACATGCTATATCTTGGAACTTTGGTCTCTCTCTTTCAACTTTTGTTTTACATAATCCACAGGTGGCTTAATCATCAATGGAAACTGAGCACGAGGACTGGTGTCTGGTTTGATGGGGCCCTACCAAAAAGTGCTGTAAAAGGGCAGACTGATATTGTCTTAAAGGCATTCATTCTCTTCTTACTCTGCCTCTACTGAAACTTGCCAAGGACTGATAATAGCAAAACAAATCTGGCCAGGTAAGCAGAGTCATATATGATATAAATATTAGAAAAGGTCCATTAGAATTTTATTTCAACAACAAACATATATTGCACACCTACTCTATGTCAGGCACTGTACTAAACAGGACACAACTAAACACTTAAAGCAGGGAGAGCTTCCATGAAGCTTATGAGTTTATCCAAAAAAACTCAGGCATAAGAGTTTATCTTTCAGCTCCAGCAGCAAGGGCATATTCTTGCACACAGTTAACCAAGATATGAATCTGGTGAGGTCACAAACATTCAGATCACAATGGGTACCCAGAAGGCTAAACTGTCCTTGTTTTGCAAATTAAAGTACACTATCCGGAATCCTGCATATCCAGAACCACTTTCTGATGGTATTCCAAAAAAACTACTTTAAAAACCTCAAGCTAAATAAGACACCCTCAGAACTACTGAAGGACTCTCAGGAATGGTGGGGCTCAAATCCAACAATGTACTTCCTTTTTCAACTCTATGGAGAATCCAGTGTATAGCAGCTCTGATTAACAATGGGTGACAATGACCCTTTATTCTCCCACAATTACAGATCTATCATTTTATTAGACTTTCCATTTAAAATATGCACCAGTTTCCTTTTTGATAAAACACAAGCCTCGCTTTACAGGCCTGTGTACCCAAGAGGTTTTTCAGAATAACCTGGTGAAATTTTTAAAAGCACAGACTCCAATGCCTACCTCTAGAGTGTCTGATGAAGTAAATCTAAGAGAGGGCCAAAAAATCTATTCTCATGATCAGTCAAGTTTAGAAAACCAGTATTCCACAAGTAAGGCAGGCAGATGCTTGGGGGACAGTTATTCAACTTAAGAGACACACTCCTCACAAGTATCACTTTATGTTCCACAGTCTAGTCCAATCCCTGTCTGAAGAGTTGGCCTTGGAAACTGTTTTAGTTCTGGGCTGATAGACAACCCGGGGGCCATGCTTTCCGGGGTTCCTCCAATCTCAGTCAGACCATTAAGTCTGGTCTTCTTACTAGAATTTCAGTTCTGCACCGCACCTTTCTGCTGCTCCATCAGGGACTCTCTGTTGTGTTCCCTGTCAGGGTGGTCACTGGATGTGGCCGGGCACCATCTAGTTCTTCTGGTCTCAGGCTGATGAAGTCTCTGGTTTATGTGGCCCTTTCTGTCTCTTGGGCTAATACTTTCCTTGTGTCTTTGGTGTTCTTCATTCTCCTTTACTCTAGGTGGTTGGGACCAATTGATGCATCTTAGATGGCTGCTTGCAAGCTTTTAAGACCCCAGACGTCACTCACCAAAGTAGGATGCAGAACATTTTCTTAATAAACTTTGTTATGCCAATTGACCTAGATGTCCCCTGAAAGCATGGTCCCCACACCGCTACCCCTGCTACTCTGTCCCTCAAAGTGTTTGACTGTATTCAGAAAATCAAGTGTGCTTACTTTTAAAAACATTTGAAAGAATAAAATGAAAATAGTCCTAAAAGTAAAGAGTAACAATGACTGGCTACTCACTAGAGAAGTTATGGGATTTACTTACATTCAAGAGAAGTTATGGGATTTACTTACATTCAAGAAAATCTCTCCCATCTTAAACAA
This sequence comes from Trichechus manatus latirostris, assembly GCF_000243295.1. Taxonomy (NCBI): domain Eukaryota; kingdom Metazoa; phylum Chordata; class Mammalia; order Sirenia; family Trichechidae; genus Trichechus; species Trichechus manatus. The sequence continues at coordinate 8,352,520 of NW_004444036.1, forward strand.
AACAAAACCAATACCCTCCACCCCTAATTTCCTCACTACAACCTTGTCCATTTACTTCCTTTCACAACAAATTTAAAACAGATTATGGTTAGAAGAATAGTGAACACCCTTAGCAGGATGGATAGTGACTAGAAGGGGCATAAAGAGGGCTTCTACTATGTGTGTGAAAATTCATTTACAATCTGTGCATTTTTCTGTATGTATGTCGTATTTCAACTCAAAATTTAAAAAGAATCTATTTGCTTTCTCTGCTTTATTCCCTCCTCTCTTCACTGCTCAATGCACTTGAAACGGTTCTTGTCAGGATAACCAATGCCCCCCCAGTTGCTAAACCCCAGTGGAGATCTGGCATTTTTGTAGCATCCTGAAAATGGTGACCTAGCCACCATCTTCAAACTCTCTTCCTTTGGCTTCGAAGAGTCTACTCTATCTATTCTACAAGCTCTCTAGGCACTCTCAATCTCCTTTTGGGTCTTCTCTTTCTCTGCCTGTGTTTTCCAGGACTTCGAACCAGTTCATTCCAGTTTGACCCCCTGCTGAGAATTTGCCTTTCCACCCCAAGTATACTGAGTCAGAATCTACAGTTTAACAAGATGCCCAGGTGATTCTTTTTTTTTTTTTTTTAATTTTTTTCTGTTTCATTCAGGTTCCCCTTTATGGAGTTCTACTCTTTTGCTTAAGGTGGAAGGTAAGACAGTAAGAAGAGGGAACTATAAATTTATGTGAGTAGTTCAGAAAAGAGATCTTTCATTATTACCAACGTTATGTTTTCTGACTGTGGCTGCAGGGGAGAAAAAGATGAGGGTTAAAAAATTTCCCAGTACACTTTGATTTTTTTCCAGTAAAGGCCAGGAAGTTTCACTGATCTACCCACACTACTTTTTTCTCCCTCATTCCTCTTTTGATGAGAAACATACAAAGGCCATAAAACCTTCTGGGCAACCATCTTTGACTCCATCAGCGCTATCCTCATAAGGTAACTCTTTAAACATCCCTAGATTACTGTCTCACTTGGAAGGAGGGAAATCTAGATACAGATAATTTAGAGGATACAAAATTACCATAATACTAATAAAGTACATATTAAAATAATGGGACTAATGAAACGCTATTTTAATTTTACTTGCATTGATCTTTACATGCAGCAGGTGAAGTTACTTAATTCACTATGTAAAACGCAAGTCTTTGAGGATCTCAGGTTCTTTCAACACTTAGAACTTCCCCCATGAAAGCCATGTAATATGCTCCATAGGAGATACTCAGTCAATATTTGTGGAATGTAATTGAAAGTCAGATGCTACCCTTCTGGTCTTGCTACATGTCCTGTGTGTGTACCATGTATTTAAACTGTTTTAAATAGTGGGGTTGAATAATAAATTTGAACCACATCAATTTATTAAGTACCTACCTAATTGTGTGGTGCTATGGGGAGATTAAAAGGCCAAGTAACTGTTTCTTAGAGGTTTAGTACAGGAGAAAGCAGAAATATAAAAATAAGAATACTATGAGGCAGAATGAAATCAGAAGTCAGATTGCCAGATAAGAGATGAAAGTAACAGGAATTCAGGAATTAAAGGTGACCTACAGTTCAGCTATGATGGACTCTGATGATTTTTCTTTTTTTAATTTTTTTTAATTTCCAGGTGATTCTTATATATAATAAATTTTGAGAACCACTGCTCTACTAGTGGTTCTCAGAATTGGTCCCTACCCAGCATCATTAGCATGGCCTGGGAACTTGACAGAAATGTAAATTCTCAGCAGGGGTTCCACCCCAGTCTTTTCAAGGTTGGTAGTTCCTAGAGTAATCCTTAAACTTTCCTCTTCTTGCTCCAGGGCAATTTCATTTAAAGCCAAGTCTTTAACTCCCATGTGTATGCTACTGACTACTGACGCCCAAAGCAGTATCTCCAGCCCCGGCCTCTCTCTAAGCCTCAGGCTTGCATACCTAATTCCCTGAGGGAAATCTCCACCTGGCTATTCAATTGCTACTCTAAACTCAATATATCCAAACATGAATTTATTTATCTTCTCCAAAAACCTGCCTCTCTGAGACTCCCTATATCATTTAATGGTCCTACAAGCCACAGTTACCCACCTGAAATCTGAAATCATCAAGCTCCTCTTTCTCCCTTGTTCATCACATCCAGTTGTTGTGTGCCATCAAGTGGATGCATGGGTGGGTGTGTGTGTGGGTGGGTGTGGGGGTGTGTGTGTGGGGGTGGGGGTGTGTACCCGTTGTCATCGAGTCGATTCCGAGGACTCACAGCAACCCTACAGGACACAGCTAGGCTGTAATCTTTATGGGAGCAGATCGTCAGGTCTTTTCCCCTGCGGAGTGGCTGGTGGGTTTGAACCAGGGACTTTCGGTTAGCACCTAGGTGCTTAATCATTGCGCCACCAGGGTTCCTTCACATCCAATTGTTGTTGCTGTTACGGTGCCATCGAGTCATTTCCACACCTTGGGTCAGGCGCACCTTAGTCCTCAAGGTGACATCTTTGCTTTTTAACACTTGAAAGAGGTCTTTTGCAGCAAATGTGCCCAATGCAATCTGTCACATTCAATGAGTCCAGTGTATGTCTTCCCTTTGGTTTCTCAAACCTCTCATTTCCCAAATGCTTCTCTTCTTTTCCATTTCCACTATATTACTTCTGACCTTATTCAGGGCAAACAAGGCAGCCCTTTAATGAAACAATGAAGATAAACTCCAAAGACCGTAAGATGTGGTCCCAGCTTCCAGTCTAATAAGGTTGAGTAAACAAATAATTGCAACACCTTTGATAAGTGCACTAACAGACAAAGGACAGGAGTAACAGGGAAAGTAATAATGCACTACAGCTGGGAAGTTCTGGGAAACAACTGCAGAGGGCAGAATCTACAATCAGAAAGGTTATGTATTTATTTATTTTAGCAGTCACCAAACAGACTGATGGAAGAATCAGTGTCACTAAGAGCAGCCTCTGTGAGGAGCAGTAACAAAAGAAACCAAACGTTTGCACATGAGGAGGACTTCTGACATGCCACAATGTTTTCAGCTACACCCATGAGTAGATACAGTCTCTTTAAGGAGCAAATATTGGCAACCTTGCTATCTTAATAATATTAATCAACAACATTCTCAATTGAGAAGTTCCCACTTAATATCAATGCCAGATAGGGTTTTGATGATAATCTACTAAAAATAATTTGGAATAAAAAATAACACAAACAAATCTCATGCTTTAATTACTACATTTTAGCTGTTACATAACTTAGCTGTCATATAACCTGTACATTAAAATATGCAACTGTTTCCAAAGCTGTTGCATAAGATCATTTTTATTTCTATAATTGTGAAAATAAATGTGTTGGGGGACATTTTAAAATTAAATACCATTTAAAATTAGATATTCCTGTATTTATACAAAATGAGGCAGAATTATATTGTTTTCTTTCCCCCGCCCATGTCACACTGGTTCCTTGATCTTTAATCAACCTTCTCTGCAATACTTTCCATTCTGATAGCATTTTGCATTAAAAAACAAAATGCTTTTATCTATTGGTTCTTTTTCAGTTGTTTAAGAGGTAAAAATCCTGAAATGGATTTTTTTTTTAGAAAAGGTCTATGAAAACTGACATTTTTAAAGTTATTCTTGTTCTAAATAACTAACATAAAACACAAAATAAACCATGTGAAGGAATTTAGGGTAAAACAAAACGATGGAAACAACTGGCAATTTTGCCCAAATCAAGCTACATTTTTGTCCTTAGTAATGTGTTTTAAATTAAGTTAAAAACAGAAGCTGAAACTACCAAAAAAAAAAAAAAAGAGAGAAACTAAATGAGTCCATATTTCTGAAACATCAAAAGAACTTCCCCCACTCAAATAATTAGCATTCAGTACGTTACCTTTTACGGAGCACGGACATTTTATACAGAATGCTTTCTATTCTGGAGGGCCACACACCAAAGTGGTAAGGAGGCTTTCTCTGGGAAAGGGGTTAGCAGAAGGCAGACAATGGGAGCCTTTATCTTAATGGCACTGTTTCGACTTTTTACAAGAAAAAGGTATTTCAGTATTATAAAGTTTTTTTTAAAATAGGTATTTTCTCTTCAAAGTAGTAACCTTGATAAATCAAATACTAAGTTAGAATTGACTGCAACCATTTATATAATAAATTGATAAATGAAATTCACTTTTAATACGTGTGATCATCTGGCTTCCGTGTCTAAATGCCTTCGGATCAAATTTTAAGCCTATAAGAAAATCAGTCTCAATATATTTGAAATTAAAGTGGGAAAAGAAGAATAGAAAATGATGTTTGTTTTAAAAGGGAAGGGGAATATTTAGTACAGTATGATTCCTTTTTTTTTTTTTTTTTTTTAGTGTCATATCCAGGGTGTATATTAATATGCCCAGAAACAAGTCTGGAAAGATGTTAACAGTGGTTGTCTATAGGTGGTGGGATTAAGGGTGATTCTTTAGTATTATCATACTTCCTGAAGTTTTCACAACAAATATTGATTTGGTTTGTAATATACAAAAATGGCTGGCTCTGGAGACTACTCTAAAGAATTTGCCACAAAGTAAGAAGATAATTTCAAATGAAGTGAGGCAAAAAAGTTCTGATTAATGATGGTATTTTTGGAATAAATATATTAATCAGTTATGGTGTGCCTGGAACAAATATATTGAGAGGATAATTAAACCTATTCTCTCAAGATGACTGTTTTGACAGCACTCATTTGGATGTATAAAGCATTCATATTTTAACAAGAACAGAAAAACCACAATTATTTCAATCTGTTTCATAATAAAGGGGACTGTGGAGCCAATATTTTAAGAGTTCAGACTTTAGTAAAAAAATTGTCTTTCAACTATGACAAACAGAAATTTTATGAGAAACTTTCAATTCTGTAGTTCTGTACTAGACTTGTTGACATTTGCTAGTTCTTCCTTATCCAGTATAAACAGACTAAAGAGATAAATAAAGAAAAAAAGGAGGCCCTTCTCAGATTAACATTATCTTTTCCCTCACAGAAATCCAAGTTCTATTTTATCTTTGGAGAGCAGAATTCACCACAAAATTAGGTCAGCAAAGCAAAGCAAATATGTCTCATCTGCAATCATTTCACTTCCTAGTTATCAGATTTTGTTAAATTCCTACAGGGAAAAAAAACTTATCTGATAAACAAGAAGGAAACTTCAGGGCCAAAGAGTGAGATGATTGTTCATTTAAGTAGGTTTGAGGTTTGAGTCACCCAGTTGGGCTGTACGTTACATACTGGTTTCACAAACTTGGAACATAGACGACGTGTAATTTACCACGCTCTAAACTTATTTTCAACTTCCTCATTCAGACCAAAATTCACCACTTTTTGCTGAAAACTCCAAAGTATATACGTATATGTGTATGTGCTTGTGCATGTGTAGATGTATAAATATTTTTTTTCTCTCTTGGAATGGCATCCTAAAATCCATCCCATTTTTTCTGAGTTAAGGGATATAGGTAAGAAAAAATCATATGGGAACATTTTCTTTGGGTCTTGCTTTTCAAATGCTTCTGTACATTTTCAAGCAACTAAAAATCTACATCCTCTAGTACCAAGAGTGTTGTCAAAGTAAAATCTACTCTTCTAGGACCACGTTTCATGTCCTAACAGATAGGTGCGTGGAGAACCCTGAACCCACTGATGACAACTGCCTTCAACCTCATCTCAGTTATTCATGTGCTTTTCTTTCTTTAAAGAAAATTGCAAATTTATTTTTTTAAAAACTCTGTACAAGGCTCAATTCAGGTGATGATAATCTGGGTTTGTAATGAAAATCTCTGGAAAAATAAGGAACCAAAACAAGAATAATAAATACTTGGACTATACACAGCAACCTTAACAGTACTCCCAAGCCATGTGACTCCAAAAACAGCCTCAAAGTCAATATTTGCCAAGTGAGGTAATCCATGAACAGATGATTTAGGAAACTTGTTGGAGACTTCGTATCACTTTTTGCATACCTACTCACTCGCCAGCCTAACCCATGTCATAACACAACAAATACATGAATCAGCACCTCTAATAGGAGGGGAGAGGCATGGCAGCAAGCACAAAGGAGAACAGGCTATTTCACAAGGACTGAAGTCTGTGGGATAGGGAAGAAGGAAAAAAGAACCTTTTTTTTCATATCCTACTTGAAAGGACTTTTCAAAGGAATGCACACACATATCTGAGAAAAATAAAAATAAAAACTACTGGGTATCCCTCCCAAACTAAGGCAATGAACGGGCACTTGTGTGAATCTAATTTCCATAGAGGGCTCCTCATCCTCACCAAACCAAACAAAGAAGTCTTTAAGTCGAAGCCAGTGTAGGCTTTGAATAAAACACACTGCACTGCTTCAAAGAGTCGGAAAGAAATAGGAAGACAAAGGGTGACTGTACTTAAAGAGCCTCTAAAACAATATTCATTCAAAATATAACTATACTGTCCATAATGCATAAAGCTGTATCATGAAAATACGGCTTAATACTCAAAGGTATAGGCTTTAAACATACTGGAAACCCTATGACTCTTGCTTTAAATTCTTGCTTCTCCAAGTTTTATGTACAATGAACACAGGTTAAAAGCCCCACCACATTAAGAAATTGGCACTGTTAAAGTTTTCTAATAAAACTGGCATGAGGCCAAGCAACAGTTAGGAAAAACTCAACAAGAGAAAAGAATAACTTCTAAATTCTAAAATATATCTTTAGACCAAGATTTTTTCCCCCAAAAAACATCTGAAGTTTCATGCTGTATGAACTAACTGCAAAACTACACTTAAGTGTTACTGGGGGAAAACAACTGACACAAACTCTTTCAATTCCTTTATTTTAAAAATATTTCGGCACTTCCTGTCACATTTTAAATAAGTCAATGCTAAACTTTTTGAAAACCATAGGCAACTTTCCTATAAAGATTTATCATGCATCTAATTACTTACAGTAATGTTAAACATACTACAAAAATATCAAAGTTCATTTCTCAGCCTCTAAAAAGTTCCAGTCTAGCCTAGAAAGGACACGGGTGTGAATGACACATATATAGATTATAAACTATACCTTATATCATAGAAGTCTGCAAGCATGAACAGGCCTCATAGGGTAATACACTCATTTATCATAAATGTTTAGTGCACTATCTACTTTTCTCCTCCATTTTTGTCTCTGATCTCCCCATTCTGCTAAGGTATAATTCACTCCTTTCTTTCGTAATCTCCTTTTCCTTTTAGTTGCAATTAAGAGGCTATTTGCATTTTAGAAGTAGATGGAAGAATGCTAGCATCTAGGGCAGACTTCACTCCCAAATGAGAAGTGAATTTATCTAAGTTTGGTCCACTTTTTACAGTTCTAAGTCCACAGTGTTAACCTGCAACCATAAATCATTTCACAGTCTGATGGATGTGAAGCAGAGTGATTAAAAATACCTCACATTCATGTAGTGCTTTGTAATGTACCGTTCTTTTCACGTTACCTCATTTGAACCTCCCTATAGTCCTGTGAAATGTGGAGGAGCATATTACTGTTCCCACAGTACTGCGATGATAAGGAAAGCAGAGGTTAAGAAACCTTGTCAAGGTCGCTTGGCCAGAAACCAGAAACACAACTAGAATCTTTGCTTATGCTTTCAGACAGTGTCCGGAGCTGCAGGACAGTTTTTTCTTCTTTGTATCTACCTGCCAACTTCTTTGAAGGGTAGAAAAGGAAAACAAACCCAGTTAATTCCGTACATTAATATGTATTTATGTGACTAAAAATGCATTCACTCTAATTCCAAGGAGAATTCCCTCAGAGATGCAAAATTTTTATTATCTTCCAAAATATGTAGCATTTAAAATATTCAATATAAATTTATAGTACTTCTTTTACAATTGAGAGATTATTTTCCTTTTCTATTTAGCACTGTAACTCTCCTCTCACTTGGTACTATTAACATACTATTCACGGTAAGAAAATTAATTTCAGAAAATACATGAAGATTAAACAGCCACAAATAACATGTGAGGTAATAATGCCCTACAGCCAAGGAGACAGTCACCTCAGGTCCCTCTGACTATGTCACATCTCTACCCTTTCAGGAAGGAAATGACTCACCAGCTTTTGCTAGGCCACCTTCTCACCCTCAGGGCTTCAGTTAGTGTAAACCATATGATTCCCCAATCTCCAGTCCACATCTCTCTCTCTCTCATGAAAACTTCACACCCTTGGCTTTCATGTCAACTGAGCACCACCTCTTAATGTCCACAGGTGCTTCAACAAGCCCAGTCTGTTCAGAACCAAACCATTACCTCCCCCCCAAAACCAAACTTGTCCTTTTCCCAATTCCCCATCTCAATGAATAGTTCTAAAAGCCACTCAAATTTTCCAAGCAAAAAGCCTGGCCATCATCCTTACACTCTCCTTTTCCCTCCTCTGATGTGTGGCCAAATTTGGGAACTCTCTCCTAGAGGAGGCCTGAGTCTTCTCATTTGTACCCACCAGCATCTAGCACAGTGCCCAGCCCACAGGTGGACTGTGACAAACATTTGTGTAAGGAATGAGACCTAGTAATGTGAATCTGGGGACTCGGTATGAAATATCCAAGCTTCCTGCAGCAGCACACTGAAAAGCTGCTTCCTATAATAGAATCCAACCAATCAACTACCAAGTTTTGAAATAAATACTTTTGGAGAACTCCAAGAGTATGTACTACCACACTACCTTAGCAGTCTCCTATAAAACGCCCACTAAAAGCTAAAAAGAAAAAAGCACTTACTTTTTTCTAAACTTTGAGTATCAGTTAATTTAATCTGCCCAATTTGAGGCTGGTGCTAGTCTTACTATTTCACAGAGGAGACAGCTACAGAGCCCTTTAGTACCTCTCCCAAAGTCACAAGGTGAAGCCCAAGATCTTAATACTGTGTTGAATTCTCTCACATCTGTGTCTTTGCATGTGCTTTTCTTCCCAGCTGGGAACGCCCTTTCAACCTAGTCAGCCTAGCTTTAAAGGTCAGCGCAAACATTTTCTTCTCTATAGTTTTCTCATGCCCCCTGCTGGTACTCCTTCCTCTAAGTCAGCGGTTCTCAAGGTTGGCTGCATGATGTAAATACCAGGCGCTCTCAACACTGGAGGCCTAGATCCACCCCTAGATATGCTGATATAATTGGTCTGGGGTGCAGCCCCGGTGTAGGGAGTTTTAAAAAGTTCCCCAGGTAAATCTAACATTTCACCATCACCTGGGGAGCGCTTTCCAAAACTAGAGGTCCTGGACTCCACCTAAACACTAAATCAGAAACATGGGCAGGGCCCTGGAAACCACTTCTCTTCTCAAAAAATTCTGATGTGTAGTCAAATTTAGGAACTCTCTCCTAATGAGGACTGGGTCTTTTCATTTGAACACGCCAGTGATGTGCATCTGGGGACTCGGTGTTATGTACTCAATATTCAACCTTCCTGCAGCAGCACACTGAAAATCTGCTTCCTACAATAGAAAGCAAATACTGGGCAGGTTTTCAAATGAGTTTTGTTATCCTCTGGTGCCCCCTACTGATCTGAAGATGAATAGCTAAATCAAAACAATGGTTACAGTTAAATTATTAAATGTGCATGTAACTAGTCACACACACTGTACTTTTTCAACCAAAACCTATACCGTTAACTCCTTTCCCTCCAATCCTAGTTGAACCAAGCTGTTAACTCCAAAACCATATCATCCTACCATTTGCTCCATCCCCACTCCCAGGCTGCGATCATTCAGGATCAGCACAGACCTGCGGTAGCAGCTCTCAGCGGAGCCCTCAAAGCCTCTTGCCTATCTTTTTGTTCCTTGGTCAGCTACTGCTTCCAAATCCCACCTCATTCATAAAACTACCACCTCAAAAAAAAAACAAGAAACCATCCATCTACCAATTTACCTAATAACGCTTGCTATTAAAAGTGTGATCTGGGACCAGCAGCACCTACATCACCCGGGAGCTTGTTAAAAAATGGAGAATCTGATGCCTCAACCCAGACCTACTGAATCAAACTCTGCATCTTAATAAGAGTCGCGTGCGCATTAAAATTTGAGAAGCACTGGTTCTCAGCGATACTAGACCTAAACCTTCATTTTATGACAAATATTTTGTAACTCTTTTGCTATCCCGAAACAAAATTCACAGATAACATCACCCACCTACACACATAAGTTAAAAAAAAATCAGTATAATGATTTGACAGTAACATAAAAGAGAGCCAAAAGGAAAGATTTATAATAAATATATTTCAGTATATAAATGCTCGGTACAATAAAACGCGTAAAGCACAACCTCACAAGTTTCCAAAATGTATCCTAAAGGGGTGGTACCACTCCAGCTGAGAATCACTGGTCTAAAATCCCACCCTTCCTCTTTCCTTCCATCTTCCAGGAGGAAATCTCTCTCCTCCCTTTAAAGCTAAGGGATTCTCTCTCGTAAAAGCTCCAGTTCTACACACTCCTTCCTAGACAATAAACACTGCCAAATCTTGAATATCTTGTTGCTGTTAGGTGCCATTGAGTCAGTTCCGACTCATAGCGACCCTATGTACAACAGAACGAAACACTGCCAGGTCCTGGGCCATCCTCACAATCCTTGCTATGTTTGAGCCCATTGTTGCAGCCACTGTGTCAACCCATTTCACTGAGGGTCTTCCTCTTTTTCACGGACCCTCTATCTTACTGAGCACAGTGTCCTTCCTTCTCCAGGGACTAGTCCCTCTTGATAACATGTCCAAAGTATGTGAGATGAAGTCTCACCATCCTTGCTTCTAAGGAGCATTCTGGCTGTACTTCTTCCAAGACAGATTTATTTGTTCTTTTGACAGTCCATGGTATATTCAATATTCTTCGCCAACACTGTAATTCAAAGGCATCGATTCTTCTTTGGTCTTCCGAAGAATATCTTAACAACCACAAAAAAAACAACTGTAGAACCTTGACCCAACATTTCCCTCTAGTTACCTACGCTCCTTCTCTTGATAGTCAAGCTTATCAGCCATCATTCTGTCTGTTTACTCTTATTTCAGCCACCAACCTGTTAATATAGCCTTCAACTCCATCACTGTAAAGTATAAAGACCACAAAAGTTTTCAAAATTGCCCAAGTCAATGAACGCTTCTCTGAACTCATCTAACTTCTCTCTCTGTAATGGGTATTGTTGGTTGCACATCTAGCCTCCATTCCCCCTCTTCCTTCCTTAAACAAACAAACAAAAAAAAAACCAAACCCGTTGCCGTTGAGTTGATTCTGACTCACAGCGACCCTATAGGACAGAACAGAACTGCCCAGTAGGGTTTCCAAGGACTGGCTGGTGGATTTGAACTGCCTACCTTTTGGTTAGCAGCCAAGCTCTTAACCACTCCATTATGTTCATGATTAAGGTAAAGTGACTCCATCCCAAGGAGTTGAGCCTGATTAATTTAAGCCAATCAGAACACAGCATTCTGTTATTGGTTCAGGAACAGACACCTGACTTAAATTGGTCCAATCAGACTTAACAGTACCAGTTGCCCTGGAATTGATTCCGTCTGACTCACTTGGAGACTCCATGTGTAAGCAAGGGCATAATCCAAGCTTAGGGGAGTTTTCTCCCTTTTTCTAGTGAATAAGAAAGCATGTGTGTTACTGTCAGTCATTCTGCAACCATGAGGCGAACCAATTTTACTGTGGAAAGCCAAGAAAAGAGACTGAGTCTTTGATGACATTGTTGACCCACTGTAATGAGCCTGGAGCCCACCTTTCCTCTGGACTTTATGTGAGATCCTTTTATTATTTCAAGCAGTCAGGTTTTCCATTGTTAGCAGCTCCCTCCCTTGATTTTCTAAACATCACTCTCTTCTGCTCCTACGTCTACTTCTCAAAAGTTGCTTCTCCATTTCTAATCTCCCCTCTTCCTCTGCCTACTCCTTACATTTTGGTGTTCAAGGCTTGTTGTGATCTTTTCTACCCAAACTACATGTTCACTTGGAATAATTGCAGCTCACTGTATCTCTCCCTTGACAAAGCAGAACAGAGCCACCAGCACTCCCCCAATGGAGTATCACTGCTGATGATATTCTCCAGCACATCTACCTGAAAAACTCCTACTTGTCTTTCAAAACTAAATTTAAATGTCTCCTCTGTGAAGGTTTTCCTGAAGACTCCAAGTTCCTTGCCTTTTTTGTGCCATGAACCTCTTTGGCAGTCTGTTGAGCCCTATGGACCCCTCCTAATGTTTCTAATTGCATAAAATACTGATTATATTGAAATAGTTACAAAAATACTCTTAAAACCCAAATGTCTGATATATGTGTTTCCTTATTAGCTCATTAAATACAAAGATCTAGCAGTGGGTCTCGTAACTACTGTAATTTTGAAGTAGTAATGAGAATAAATGATACACTGAGATCTGCAACAACTGTAATGTGCATTGGTACTGTGACTTCTATTGGTAACACGTACTGCTAGTTTGCTGCTATAGAAGCTTATAAATTAATGGCCCCCAATGAACCACACCTCCTGGTAACCATACCCTTGTGTACTCCCCCCACACTGACTCTGAGCTTGGCCATGTGACTTGCTGTGACATCAGCAAATGTGATGCAAGTAGAGGCTTTATAAGTGTTTGCACATTGGGACTTGATTTCTTGGAGCCCAGCAACCACGCAAGGAAGCCCAAGCTAGATACATGGAGGGGCACCAAGTACCCAGACATGTGTAATGCCACCTTTCATTCCAGTCACCACTGAATTCAGCCATTGGGGGACACTAGCAGAACTGCCCAGCCAACCCAAGACAGGACTCCGAACAAGTTCTGCCTGGTTCAGTCATGGCCGATGAAATGAAACCTATACAGACCCTAATTTTTAAAATGTAGGTGAAGCGGAACGATAAGCAGAATGGGAAAAATTACTGTTTAAAGCCCTGCTAGAAACTTAATCTCTCTCTCAGAAAACAAGGACAGCATGCGCAGTGCATAAACAACTAAATCTCGACCGCAGAAGTTGGAAACAGCCATGCCAGCTCAAAGATGGCGGCCAACTGCACCGCTCTGAATGTGTTGCTCTCCATAGTCCTGGCAATAGTTCAATCTCCCACATCATGCTCCTGTAAGGGCTCACATTGCTTCTTCTGAGTCTCCCATTCCAGGGCTTCTACCCGTAATTTTTCCGTTCTGCCTCACCCAAGTTTTAAAAAATTCGGGTCTGTTCCAATTTTCCTTCGTCAGCCATGACTGAACCGGTTCGATGCCCTACCCACAGCTCATGCAAAATAATAAATCACTGATACAATTTTGAGGTCTCATTGGTACTATTTTACGAGTCCTACCTGATGACTCAGTTTTGTAGATTTATTTTTGGTAACCTTTGTTTTCCATGACCAAAAATATCACCTACTTTTTTAAACATAGTAGAATAATAGCTTTATGTTAAAAGGCAGGTTTTCACAAGAAAGTTTTCACTATAAAAGTCAATTTTTTCCAAACGACACGAGTTCATAAAATGTAAAGGGAGTCGACTTGTCTATATTAAGTTCATTGCGGAGCGGAGCAAAGCTCGTTTTCCTCCTCACCCAGCTATTCCCATGTCAGCCTCCCCCACATCCTGCAGCACCTTCTCCGTAGGTGACCCTCCCCCACCCCCACACACACCTGGTTCTGAAACCTGACCCGGTCTGGCCACCAAAGCCGAGCCCTGCAGTGCGCGGTGCTGGCCTCCACCTTACCCATTACCCACGCTTCTGCGCGGGCACCAGGCAAGATACTTTGACTTTTCAAAAATGTTTTATTCACCAGAGTAGGACTCAAATGGCCGCCCCCACCCAACCCAGGGTTTCGCGAGCCTCGGTCCCAGCCTAGGACTCCCCACGCGCGCCACGGATGCGGCGGCAGCCTCGAGCTTCCGCCCCACGCGGACCGGTGAATGAACCGCGCGCCGGGACACAGCCAGCCCGGAGGCGGAAAAACTCTCTGGGCGAGCAGGGGTCTGGTCCCCGAAGAGGCCCACAAGAGCGCGGGGAGAGTTCCGTACGGCCGGGAGAGGGCAGTGACCTGGCTCCGTTTTCTCACCTTGAACATGTTGCTGGCAGCCGCGGCTCCGGCGGGGTCACCCCCGCCTCGGCCCCGCCCACTACAGAGAGGCAGCTACGGCGGCCCGGTAGGGCCCGGCTTCCCCCGACCGCGAAACGACTGCGGTGCGGGTGATGGCAGTACTGCCGACTAGATCCGGCGAAGGCTTAGCTAACCACCCCAGGCTAGAAGCAAAGTCTTTGAGCTGCAGTGAGTCACGGCCCGACAGCGAGCGAACACAAACCCCGCCCTCCTCGAGGCTCCGCCCCAGCGCCGGCTGTTGCTAGGCAACGGGAAAGCGCAGTTCAGTGTGGGAAGAACGCGGGGGCGCGCGGAGGGAGGCGCCGGGCGTCGGCTTTCTCCGCCGCCGCCATTGGGAACCTGGAGGTGTGGGCCGGGAATTCTGTGCGCGGAGGCTGCCGGGCGGGGGCGCTCGGCGGGTTTCTGGCAGCTTCAGAAGCTTCGCAGCCGGAAGCCGCCAACCTCAGAGGTCTGGATTTACCTCACAAAGCTTTTCAGGTTTTTACAGTGGGCTTGTCATTTCTAAGATTTTAAATTTAAACGAATTTGCTACTCCGTTTAGTCGTGAAAGGCATTTTTTTTCTTTTTAAGATACTTAAATGTAAGCTCCTCACTAGGAATCATGTTTGTAAAGGTAATAATCTTATTAACAAGAATAGCAGAGTGTACCCAGCTCTGAGCTAAGCCTTTGATATCTGTTTATTTAATCTTTCCAACAACCCAAGTAGGTGGGCACGATTATTATTCTCAATTTATAGCTGAGGAAACTAAGACATAGAGAAGAAACTTGCATAAGGCCACACAGATGGAAAGTAGTATCCAGGATCCAAACCCAGTCAGTCTGGCTTTAAAGCTTGTGTTCTAGCCTAAAGAATTGTTATGCTGTTTCATAATTGGGGTGTAGTTCATATTCTGTATGTCACATCCTAATCCGATAAAAAGTGTGAGTCCCATCTAGGCAGGCATTCAGTAGATTCGGAAGGTGTGCAGTGACATGCCACTGCCCTCCAACCAAAGACCACTAGGAATATACCTGTAGTTGAACAAGTTGGGTTTATTTTCTCATAGCTGTGAGGGAGAACGCACACTTTGGGGAAGAGTGGGACATCCCAGTTAAGAAGGTGTTAGATTTATTATAGGATTTGGGCTTTGGTTGGGTGATTTGGGGGTGGATGAGTTCAAAGAAGCAGACTTTGCTCTGGATTGGGTGCTATCAGGAAGTGTGGGTAACACTGAGGCCCAGCTGTAAGCGTCAGGCCAGCTTTCAGATATTAAGGGCTGCTTTTCTCTTTCTCAGGAGAATGGTATATTCTAAGTCATCCTCATCCCTAAGGAGAAATATTGAATAGACTAAAGGCTCTGCACTGGTAATGTAATCTCATACATATATAAGAGTGTAAAGCGTAATGATAACTTAGTGCAAGTGTTCTTAATTCGGTGGTTGTGTGAACTTGGATGGGGAAAAAATTACAACTTTACTTTCACTAACCTCTAACTGAACTTTAGCATTTCTTTCAGTTATGGAGTAGACAACAAAGCACAGTAGTATTAGCAGTACCTGTCACTTTTGTCATCAGTAGAAAACACAGATATTTTTATATCATATTACAGTCATGGCAGATATCTTGAAATATTTATGCTCATTACTGCTTTGAAAGTACAGTAGTTATTAGATCTCCCATTTTATTTAATGCATAAACAGAGAAGGCACATTGCTTTATCATAATTTTGTTTTTTTAAATATTTTGACAATGATGTCAATATAATTGGAGTCCTTTGTAATCCTATGTATTTTATTTATGCATTTAAAAACATAATTCTTAGAAAGTGTCTATCCATAGGGATTCATAGCACTAAAAGGTAAAGAGCCCCTGGTTTCATAGAACAGATTAAGCAGCGACTAAGAATTTAGAACCTGCATCCAAATTGGATTAATGCTTCAAAGGCTAGAAAGTTGGATATGGAATCAGATAATTTAGTACACACCCTCTGAATTTACCAAGGAGAGAACTGAGCCACTGAGAGGTTGAGTAACTTGCTCCAAGTCTCACAGCTATTTGGTGATAAAAGCCATATGAAACATTTTCAGACAAGCATGTAAAAATCTTCCACTCTGTTAGGCACTGGGTATTCCATAGTTAGTAATATGCCTCCTGCCTTCAATGAGCTTGTCGGGGTAACAGCCAAGAAAACAAATTTTAATGCACTATGAGAAGTAAAAGAAGTATGTACAGAATATAATTGGACGTTGGAGACAGGAGCAAGTAGTTCTGTAAAAAAAGAGAAAGTGGAAAATTCAAAGAAGAGGCATCAATTAGCTGGGTCTTAAAGGATGAGTTAGTATTTGCTTGTGGTAGGGAGGTCATTCTAAGTAGAGGAAATTGCAAGATCAGGGGTACAAAGATGTAAAACGTTGACTGATTTTGGCAAGAAGTTCTTGGTTCTTTCAGAGTATATAGAGGGCGGCTGATGAAAGTTGGTATTTTAAAATTGAAAGAGAGAATGGAGCAAAGTTGTGAAAAGACTTAAACTCCATTCTAAGGAGTTTGGGCTTTAGCTTGGAGGAAATGAGGTGTCACTGAAAGATTTTAAGTTGGTAAGTGATAAGGTTTAATTACTGCTCTAAAAAATTGATTCCAGCTGCAGTGTTGAGGATGAATAGGAGGAGGAAGAGACTGGAGACAGGGAGACCAGTTAGAAGGCTACTGATAGATCCACTTGTTTTTTCCGTATACCATATAATATTTTTAGTACATGAAGAATGTAAACTGTAAGCAACATTAAGAGATCCACGATGCTTTCCTTTTTTAAAGCATTCTAGAATTAGCACAATAATCATATGGCACTTGAGTCTAGTCCAAACAATGTAGTAATATAGATCATGACCTTAAAGGATTAATTTATGTACTTTCAGATTCCTTCATTGTAAGGAAAATGAGTTCTTCCTCAGATCCACCAGGTACTGGTGTTCCAAAATCAGATAACCAACGCTCAGAAAAAGGCCCGAAAACAAATGTGAGAAATCTAAGGAAAATAAGTTCTTCCTCAGATCAACCAGGTACTGGTGTTCCAAAATCAGATAACCAATGCTCAGAAAAAGGCCCAAAAACAAATGTGAGAAATCTAAGGAAAATGAGTTCTTCCTCAGATCCACCAGGTACTGGTGTTCCAAAATCAGATAACCAACGCTCAGAAAAATGCCCGAAAACAAATGTGAGAAATTTAAGGAAAATGAGTTCTTCCTCAGATCCACCAGGTACTGGTGTTCCAAAATCAGATAACCAACGCTCAGAAAAAGACCAGAAAACAAATGTGCAAAATGTAAAGAAGACAAAGTAAGTACCCATCTTTTGCCTTGTGTCAAAATACTGGATGGTTTCCAAATAGTATTTACCCAGGTAACTTCAAACACTTCTTGTTTTGTAAATTAGAGTTTTTTGTGTTTTTAAATTACTTTCTTATATCTAATAATAATTATCATAATTGTAGTATCTCATAATTTACAAAGCATGTTAACACACATCTCTTTTGATCCTAATAAAACCTTGTGAAGCAATCTTATTATTACATATTATAAGTGAGGAAGCACCAACTGGGAGAAGTTAAGTGACTTGCAGAAGGTTATACAGCTAATAAATGACATCAGCTAGGTTTCAAAGGTTTGTTTCCATACTAAAGGCCCTCTCTACTCTACATTTTGTACTCTGCTTTTTGCCAGAAAACGGTGGCATTATGCAGGAGTACCTCTCTTTGCATGTAGCCTCATGGGGGGGGGGGGGTAATGACAATCTGCCAGTGCTGGGACATGATCAAAAGTAGAATAAACTCTCTGACCTGACTGCCAAAAAGACTGGTTCAAGCAAAGATTCAGAGAGGGAGTTTCTTTTTCTAGGGCATGATCATCTGCTCCAGAAAGAGAATTGGGCCTACTATAACCTAGAACTATTCCACATTTCATTTTCATAGCACTTGAACTAGTTGGACAGTATTATTAACATCTAACCAGGAATTGAATCATTTTAGGTCATGGAGGTTTTTAGAAGTCAAATTTGTCTCACACTTTTTGTTTATATTATGCCTTTTGATGATAAAGTTTGGGTCAGGGTTTTTTTTTTTTTTTTTTTTAAGTCTCAAGAGAGCTATTCTCTAGTATTTCATATCCTCATTCTGACTAGACTCTGCAAATGACCAGTTCCAATTAGCACATCCAAATATTTCTCATTAGGTCAGTTTTGGAGTTGGGGGTGGGGAGGTGTAGGAGGAGGAAGCATAAATCCCTAGGATTTTAGGAAAATGAGAATTACTTTATAAATCTTAACCTCTTTTTCTTTCTCTCAGTGTTGATAAAGATATTGCAGCTCAAATAATACAGTATGCATGGTTTTCTCACACGGCCAAAACAATGTTTCAGCTCCTAAAACACACAATTTGTGCAGCGGTATGTATTCTGCTTTTTGTTTTTCTGACAGATTTAATTAATTATCAAGCTAAAAGATCTATTAATTAAAAACAGAATACATCACCTTCTTTCTTTCTTCTGTTTGGATCTAATAATATAACAGGGTTCTGGGATTGTTTCTTTTATTAGTTATAAATGAATATTTCTGGGTTTATTTTTAATATGGATGACTTATTTCATTTTTGAAAATAATATACTGGGTTCTTTTTAAACAATTTGATTCTTTATTTGAAGGTGTGATACAGTGATCTTACAACAATAAAAGTCTCTGAATTAAAAGTACCCTTACCTTGGCAACCAGTGTCACAAAACAATGTATGTATTGTTTAATGAGAAACTAATCTGCTCTGTAAACTTTTATCTAAAGCACAATAAATAAATAAATAAAATATAGGATCTAAAATAAATAAAGTACTCTTACCTTCCACCCAGCAATGTCACTTCTAGGAATCCATTCTACAATATATGTACAATTTCATTGTAGCATGCCTGTAAAAGCAGAAAAATTAAGCCATATAAAGTCCACCGATAGGATGCTGGTTAAATAAATGTTGGTGCTTTTATAGTATTAAACATTGCAGCCATTTACGTGATTCTGCAATAGAAAGATATCCAAGATATTTCATTACTGAAAAAGACAAGTGCAGAACAGTATGAATAATATGATCCTATTTGAGTGAACAAAAATTTCACATGCCCCCCCACCTCAGAGAAACAATTTGGCAACCCCAGCAGAGCATTGAGCCTTTCTTGATATAATATCAAATATACTTCTAATAAAATAACCCATAATTCTAGTAGTCTATTATCGACACTCACATTAAGGGAATTTTAGCAACTCTGAAAAATCACGAAGTCTGAGTAATGGGTACACTTCTTCACCATCTGATCCACAGACCTATTTCTGATGTTAGTAAACGCAGAATGCCTCAGAGAAAACCCACCCAAGTAAACTATTGACATTTCAGGTCCAATGTCCATTGTCTTCCCATCTGGGACTTATATTTAATTATTATAATACTGGTTTAGTTGTAAGTGTCAGACTCTCTTAGTAACATAAAGAAATTAATACTTTTTCTTCATCTGTTATCCTGCTTCGTGTTACTACCTTACATTAATAATGCTTTGTGGTTTTAAAAGCCTTTTAGTGTATATTTTTATGTGATTGTCATAAGCATAAAGGTCAGATGGGGTCATATGGGGAAAAGAGTGGTGGATTTTGAGTCAAACAGTTCTAAGTTTGAATCCTCCTCCGTTTACTACCTGTGTGCCTTTTGGATAAGTTACTAAAACTTCCTGAGCCTTAGCATTCTCATTTGTAAAATGGAAATGATAATGTTCTAACAGTGTTGCTGAGTTGTAAGATTAAATGAGGTTATGTTTATAAGGCATCTAATGTAGGATCTAAGGAGCCCTGGTGGCACAGTGGTTAAAGCGCTTGACTGCTAACCGAAAGGTCGGTGGTTCGAAACCACCAGTGGCTCTGCAGGAGAAGGTTGTGGCAGTCTACTTCTGTAGCCTTGGAAACCCTATGGGGTCTGTATGAGTCAGAATCAACTCGATGGCAGTGGGTCAGTGGGTAACAAGGATCTGGCACATAAAAGGTACTTTAACGCTAGTAACTTATTTTATCATCTGCATTTTATAGTGATTCATTCAATGTCCAATACTTATTAAGCACCAGCTGTGTTCCAGGCACTGTACTAGATTCTAGGAATACATGGTAAATAAGAAAGCTACTGTCCCAACATTCATGAGGGTTACAGTCTAGTACAACAAGTTTACAGTCTAGTACAGAGAAATTTACAGATAATTACAATACATTGTGAAGACTGTTGTCATAGGGAAAGAGGAGTGCCTGGGATATCAAGGAAGGACACATACCCAGACTTAGGGTATCAAAAAGATCAAGTAAATGACTCAAGGCTACATGGATAATAAGTGGTAGAGCCAAGACTAGAACCCAGGTCTTCAGGTCTCCAAGTCTAGTGTACTGTTCTCTTTACCATGGTGCCTCTGTTATAATCAGTAAATTGTGTCTGGGCGGGGTACCCCTT
This sequence comes from Trichechus manatus latirostris, assembly GCF_000243295.1. Taxonomy (NCBI): domain Eukaryota; kingdom Metazoa; phylum Chordata; class Mammalia; order Sirenia; family Trichechidae; genus Trichechus; species Trichechus manatus. The sequence continues at coordinate 8,373,115 of NW_004444036.1, forward strand.
TCTGTTAACTGCACCATCATCTATTTCAGGAACATCATGTGTCGTATGACATACTAAAGAAAGTGAGCCCCTTAGAGGCTAAGCTGATTAAAGATCCTAGCATGAAGTATAAGGTCAGATTCAGGTATGCTGATTTATTTCAAGAAATACTAAGTTAATATGAAGAAATCTTAGAAATTTATTTTTTTAATCCTCGTAATTTCTCAGGGTATAATTATAAAGTAAATAGGTTGTTATTTCCATTTGTTATGTGAATAAACTGAGGCGTGACTTTTGCCAGAAGCTTCCTTGAGAGTAGCTCTCATTGCTCATTATGTGTCCAGTGTGACACATGTATTAAAATAGCTGTGAGCACACAAAAGTGTGGGTCCTTCATCTTTAGTAATCCATTTTACTACCAGTTCTTTATATGCTTTGGCATAGCTCTGAAAATATAAATAGTCTTGCTTTTACCTTGCATTCCATAAACTATACAAATTCTTAAGTACAAGGAGAAGTAATTGAGCCTAAAATCTGATGCCAAATGACTAATTTTTGGTCTTTATTTCAGATTTAGTGGTGAGGATTTTCCACCTTTCATCGTGTTTAAAATTTTTCTCCATGCTGAAGGTGGTCGTGGTTACAAGTATATTAATGGAAAAAGTATAATGAAGCCATCAAGTGAGGTGATGTTTCATGATAAACATTTTATGTTAATTTAGCTTCTTAACATCTATGTAGCGTCTGAATTGCATCCAAAGCATACAGACTAAGTTATTTCACCATTAAACAGCCAGGCAGGCAGGTAGTATGTTTAAACAAATGCTGTGTTTCAAAGTGTCTCCATTTATTAGCTAAAAAATATTTAGAATGAATTACCTATATAAGGTCCCAGAAAATATCCATCACTTTTCTTTGTATTAAAATTTTGGGTTTGTTAATAATGTACTAAAGGGGCCTATTGGCCAGAATTTTTTTTGGTGGTGGGGGGGAGGGCAGGGTTTTTAAATTATGCAGAACATTTGATGCTATTTTATTTGATTTAATGAAATTTTGTCATTATTTCTTTGATTCTAGTAGCATATTTAGAAAAAATGTGCTGGACTATGCTACTGAAAATTAACGTTTAAAATATTTATCTTAAATTTAAAACTATGTATGTATTTATGCTTTTTCCCTTGACTTCTGTCATACTTTTAAGTTCCATAACATTCACCACAATTGTGTCTACAGCATAGGAATCACCTGGGGATCTTGTAAACATGCAGTTTCTGATTCAGTAGATCGGTGATGGGGCCTGAGATTCTGCATTTCTAATAAGCTCCCGGGCGCTGCCGATGCTGCTGGTCCATGGACCACACTTTTAATAGCAAGGTTCCTTTTCTTAATAGCAAAAAACATTCTGGCCATTTTTGATCAGATCCAGCATGTGTAGCATTGACTCTCTGAAGCATATTATATTAGAAAAGGGCAAGGGACTGCTTTTCTCTGTGTTCTCAGGCAATATCAGAGAAAATTTAACTCATTTTCAGAAATGTACCAGGTTGGCTATCGGCTTTCATTATGGAATGTGGTATTTCAGAAACTTTAATATTTATTTATTTATATAAACCAAAAACCAAACTTGTTGCCATCAAGTCGATTCTGACTCATAGTGACCCTATAGGGCAGGGTAAAACTGTCCCATAGGATTTCCAAGGAGCTGCTGGTGGATTCGAACTGCCGACCTTTTGATTAGCAGCCAAACACTTAACTGCTGCGCCACCAGGGCCGCTTAATTTATACAGATGCGTCAAATGTGAAAGTATATGTTTACCTTACATTTGAGGAATAAGTTCATGCCACATTTATCTATAGAATAAACACAGATGTCCCATAAAATGTCATTAAATTTTTTTTTTTTTAGATTATGTAGTGGGGCTTTTCCAAGAACAGAAATTCTCCTGGGTCTGCTCTTGCTGGCCCCTGCTGGCCCCATGCTTGAACAAATGAAGAACCTTAGAGGCAGTGACTGAAATCACTGTGTGTATATCAAAACCCATTAAAATTCTGAAAAAAAATCTTTTGTTTAAATGACAAAGTAACTGTTGGAAAAAAATGGGAATAGCCTAGAGATCTAAAAAGAAAATAGGCCTTTCTTCTCTATGCTACAACTTTCACTCTCCTGGGGTAATCAGTGTTAAGTTTGCTATGTAACCTTTGTTTTTTTCCTTGAAAATATACACACAAATAGATTTTTATTTATTTTTTCTTATGATAAAAATGTGATCATACTATTCAGCTTGAGTTTTTCACTAAACATTATAATGTTTTTTTAATGCTCAGAACATACCCAACTTGAAGAGAACAGTTTAGAGTTCCTTTTTCCCATACTCAAGCTTCAGAACAACTCTGGTAACACTTGGATTCCTCCTGGTTGGTAGAAAACTTTTAAAAGTGGAGTTTTTCTCCCTATAAAATCAGTTGCTGTTGAGTCGATTTTAACTCATGGCAACCCCATGTGTGTCAGAGTAGAACTCTGTACCATAGGGTTTTCAGTGGCTGATTTTTCAGAAGTAGATTGCCAGGCCTTTCTTCCAAGGCACCTGTAGGTGGACTCAAACCTCCAACCTTTTGGTTAACAACTGAGCACATTAACATTTGTGTCACCCAGGGTCTCCTTTTTTCCTTGTATTACTCAACTCCTTTGAATGTAGATATAATGTCTTTATCAAACCACTCCAACTTTTCTACATTTACTAATTTCTTTTTTTATTGTTGTAGTTTAAATGAAGTTTACATTTCAAGTTAGTCTCCCATACAAAAATTTATACATACATTTTTATGTGACCCTAATTGCTCTCCCCATATTGTGACAGCACACTCCTCCTTTCCACCCCTGATTCCCCATGTCCATTCAACCAGCTCTTAACACTCTCTGCCTTCCCATCTCACCTCCAGACAGAAGCTGCCCGTTGAGTCTCTTGTATCTACTTGAGCTAAGAGACACACTCCTCATGAGTATCACTTTATGTCCCACAGTCCAGTCCAATCCCTGTCTGAAGAGTTGGCCTCGGAAATTGTTTTATTTCTGGGCTGATAGAGAATCCAGGGGCCATGCTTTCCAGGGTTCTTCCAGTCTCAGGCAGACCATTAAGTCTGGTCTTCTTACTAGAATTTGAGTTCTGCACCCTGCCTTTCTCCTGCTTCATCAGGGACTCTCTGTTGTGTTCCCTGCAGGGCGGTCATTGGTGGTAGCCGGGCACCATCTAGTTCTTCTGGTCTCAGGCTGATGAAGTCTCTGGCTTATGTGGCCCTTTCTGTCTCTTGGGCTAATACTTTCCTTGTGTCTCTGGTGTTCTTCATTCTCCTTTACTCCAGGTGGATGGGACCAATTGATGCATCCTAGATGGCCGCTTGCAAGCTTTTAAGACCCCAGACGCCACTCACCGAAGTAGGATGCAGAACATTTTCTTAATAAGCTTTGTTATGCCAGTTGACCTAGATGTCCCCTAAAAGCATGGTCCCCAAACCCCTACCCCTGCTACTCTGTCTCTCAAAGGTAAATTTACTAATTTCTTTATGTGAAAGAAATGAGTCAGTTGTAGTACATTCAGATGTTTAATCTGAGTTCACTTATAAAGGAGAGGCGTTTCACAGATTTTTGTAGTTGTTGTTGTACTGTCTTTTTCCTTGTTCTTAGTTACATTCTTGATTTCATTTCCTTATTATTTTCCAACTATAATTCTTGTGTATTCACACAAAACAAAAAACAGAAACAAGTGAAAGGATGTAGAATAGCCTAACCAACTTTGAGGAGGAACAAAATTGGAGGGTTTACTGCCTGATGTCATGAGTTATGACAAAGCTATAATAATCAAGACAGTGTAGTGATGGCGTGAAGATAGACATATAGATCAATAGAACAGAGAACTCAGAAATAGACCCACATGTAGATGATCAGTTGATTTTTGTCAAAGGTACTAAGGCAGTTCAAATTGTGCTAGAACAGTTGGATAGCCATATACTAAAAAAGAAGAAGGAGAACATTGACCCTTACGTACACAACACACAAAAGTTAACCTAAAATGGGTCATAAACTTGAATGTAAGAGCTAAAATGATAAAACTTCAGGAAGAAAACATTGGAGAAAATCTTAGTGACTTTGGATTTGGCAAACATTTCTTAAATAGGACACAAAAAGCATGAAATATAAAAGAAAAAATCAACAAATTGGACTTCATCAAAATTAAGAACTTTTGCTCTTCAAAAGACATTTAAAAATGAGAAGGCAAGCCACAGACTAGGAAAAATCTTCAGAAAACATATCTAACAATGGAGTTGTATCTAGAATATGTATCTAGACTACATAAAGAACTCTTACAACTCAGTAATAACAACTGAATTTTCAAAAATGGATAAAAGACTTGAACAGACCAAAGAAGATATACGGATGGCAAATAAGCACAAGAAAATGCTCAACATCATGAGACATTTGGGAAATGCAAGTTAAATCCAAAATGAGACACCACTATACACTCACTAGAATGGCTAAAATTAAAAGACTCACTAAGTGAGGTATTAGAACTCTCAGACACTGCCAGTAGAGATATAAAGTGGCATAACCACTTTGGAAAACAATTTGGCAGTTTCTTAAAAAGTTAAACATACACTTACCATCCAACTCATCTATTCCACTCGTAGGTATTTACCCAGGAGAAATGATATGAAGCCCTGTATATGAATGTTCATTGCAGCTTTATTTGTAATGGCTCAAAACTGGAAATAAATGTCCATCAATAGATGAAAATTACTCAGCAATAAAAAGGAACAGACTATTGATACACACATTGATGAATCTCAAAATAATTACTATGCTGAGTGAAAGAAACCAGACCCCGCCCCCCCAAAAAATACTGCATGACTCCATTTATATAAAATCCTAGAAAACACAAACTAATCTATAGTGACAGAAGGCAGATCAGTGGTTATCTGGAAATGGGGAAAAAGGGAGGAAAGGAAGTATTACAAAGGGGCCTGCAGAAACGTTGGGGCATGATTCATTATTTTGATTGTGGTGATTGTTTCATGAGTGTATACTTATGTCAAAATCCAGTAAACTGTGCACTTTAAATATGTACAATTTATTGTATGTCAATTAAACCTCAATAAAGCCTTTTAAAAACCCTGAAAGGTAAAGTCAAGATGTCAGCAGCAGTTTTTTAGTCCCCTAGTCAATGAGCTCAACCTGGGAAAAGAGAGCACTTCGTGTACCATGAAGTTTGAGTGGTTACTGTGGTTCTACTACTGCTAAGAATTAATCCTGGTGGAGCCCAGCCCAAACCTAACCACAAACAGACCAAACATACAAATAACGATAATGATTCTAACAATAATCAGCATGACAAGATGCTCAAGTCCTCTTTGGAATAAGGCAGACTTTAAATTAATATAGACCATCTTTCCTTGATCCTAAAATGTACTTTTTCCACATTTTAAAAATGGTTTTATTGAGATATAATTCATGTGTCACAAACGTGACCCTCTTGAAGTATGCAATTCAGTGTTTTTTGGTATATTCACAAAGTTATACATCAGTCACCACTGTCTAATTCCACAATATTTTCATCACCCCAAAAGAAACTGCATATCCATTAGTGGTAACTCCCCATTTCCTCCCCACTACCCTCAGCCCTTGACAACCACTGATCTACTTTCTGTCTCTGTGGGTTTGCCTATTCTGGACATTTTGTATAAAGAGAATCATACAATATGTGGCCTTTTGTGTCTGATTCCTTTCACTTAGCAAAATGTTTTCAAGGGTTATATATGTTGTGACATGTATCAGTACTTCATTCCTTTTTAAGGAGGCCTGGTGGTGCAGTGGTTAAAGCGCTTGGCTGCCAACTGAAAGGTCAGCAGTTCGAACCAACCAGCCGCTCCGGGGAGAAAGATGTGACAGTCTGCTTCCATAAAGATTTACAGCCTTAGAAACCCTACCCTGCCATATAGGGTTGCTGTGAGTTGGAATTGACTTGATGGCAGTGGGTGGGTCATTCCTTTTTATTGCTGAACAATATTCCCTTGTTTGTATATAAAACCCCCAAATCAAACCCATTGCTGCTGAGTCGATTCCAACTCATAGCAACCCTATAGGACAGGGTAGAACTGCCTCATAGAGTTTCCAAGGCTGTAAATCTTTACGGACGCGGACTGCCACAGCTTCTCCTGCGGAGCAGCTGGGGGATTTGAACTGCTGGCCTTTCGGTTAGCAGCAAGTTTTTGTGAGGATGTATGTTTTTAGTTCTCCTGGGTATATACTTCAGAGTCAAACTGCTGGATATCTCAAGGTTCTCTAGAGAAACAGAACCAGTGAAATATCTCTCTCTATGTATATATGTGTATGTGTGTATTTATATGTATATATAAATACATATAGAGTTACATATATACATATATATTTATGTATGTATTTACACACATATGTATTTATATATATACATCCCCCACGCGTATGTCAGTTTGTCGTAATGTGAGGGCTTGCGTGTTGATACGATGCTGGAAGCTATGTCACCGGTATTCAAATACCAGCAGGGTCATCCATGGTGGACAGGTTTCAGCTGAGCTTTCATACTAAGACAGACTAGGAAGAAGGACCCGGTGGTCTACTTCTGAAAAGAATTAGCTAGTGAAAACCTTATGAATAGCAGTGGAACACTGTGTGATAATAGTGCTGGAAGGTGAGTCCCTCAGTTTGGAAGGCACTCAAAAGATGACTGGGAAAGAGCTGCCTCCTCAAAGTAGAGTCAACCTTAATGATATGGATGGAGTCAAGCTTTTGGGACCTTCATTTGCTGATTTGGCATGACTCCAAATGAGAAGATAACAGCTGCAAACATCCATTAATAATTGTAACGTGGAACGTACAAAGTATGACTCTAGGAAAATTAGAAATCATCAAAAATGAAATGGAACCCATAAACATTGATATCCTAGGCATTAGTGAGCTGAAATGGACTGGTATTGGCCATTTTGAATTGGACAGTCATAGGGTCTGCTATGCCGGGAATGGCAACTTGAAGAGAAATAGTGTTGCATTCATCATCAAAAAGAACATTTCAAGATCTATCCTGAAGTACAGCGCTGTCAGTGATAGGATAATATCCATATGCCTACAAGGAAGACCAGTTAATACAACTGTTACTCAAATTTCCACACCAACCACTAAGGCCAAAGATGAAGAAATTGAAGATTTTTACCAACTTCTGCAGTCTGAAATTGATCAGACATGCAATCAGAATGCATTGATAATTACTGGTGATTGGAATACGAAAGTTGGAAACGAAGAACGATCAGTAGTTGGAAGATACGGCCTTGGTGATAGAAACGGTGCTGGAGATTGCATGATGGAATTTTGCAAGATCAATGACTTCATTGCAGATACCTTTTTTCAACAACATAAACGGCGACTATACACGTGGACCTCGCCAGATGGAATACACAGGAATCACATCGACTACATCTGTGTGTGGAAAGAGAGACTATGGAAAAGCTCAGTATCATCAATCAGAACAAGGCCAGGGGCTGACTGCAGAACAGACCATCAGTTGTTCATATGCAAGTTCAAGTTGAAACTGAAGAAAATTAGAACAAATTGACAAGAGCCAAAATACGACCTTGAGTATATCCCACCTGAATTTAGAGACCATCTCAAGAATAGATTTGATGCATTGAACACTGATGACTGCAGACCAGACGAGTTGTGGAATGACACAGAGGACATACATGAAGAAAGTAAAAGGTCATTAAAAAGACAGGAAAGAAAGAAAAGACCAAAATGGATTCAGAAGAGACTCTGAAACTTGCTCTTGAACGTTGAGTAGCTAAAGCAAAAGGAAGAAATGATGAAGTAAAAGAGCTGAACAGAAGATTTCAAAGAGCGGCTTGAGAAGACAAAGTATTATAATGATATATGCAAAGACCTGGAGATAGAAAACCAACAGGGAGGAACACGCTCGGCATTTCTCAAGCTGAGGGAATTGAAGAAAAAGTTCAAGCCTTGAGTTGCAATATTGAAGTATTCTATGGGGAAAATATTAAACAATGCAGGAAGCTTCAAAAGAAGATGGAAAGAATACACAGAGTCACAATACAAAAAAGAATTGGTCAATGTTCAACCATTTCAGGAGGTAGCATATGATCAGGAACTGATGATACTGAAAGAAGTCCAGGCTGCACTGAAGGCACTGGCGAAAACCAAGTCTCCAGGAATTGACGGAATGCCAATTGAGATGTTTCAGCAAACACATGCAGCGCTGGAAGTGCTCACTTGTCTATGCCAAAAAATTTGGAAGACAGCTACCTGGCCAACCCACTGGAAGAGATCCATATTTATGCCTATTTCCAAGAAAGGTGATCCAAGCAAATGTGGAAATTGTCAAACAATATCATTAATATCACAGGCAAGTAAAATTTTGCTGAAGATCATTCAAAAGCAGCTGTAGCAGTATATCAACAGGGAACTGCCAGAAATTCAAGCCGGATTCAGAAGAGGACGTGGAACCAGGGATATCATTGCTGATGTCAGATGGATCCTGACTGGAAACGGAGAATACCAGAAAGATGTTTCCCTGTGTTTTATTGACTATGCAACAGCATTTGACTGCATGGATCATAACAAATTATGGATAACATTGAGAAGAATGCAAACTCCAGAACACTTAATTGTGCTCGTGAGGAACCTGTACATAGACCAAGAGACAGTCGTTCAAACAGAACAAGGGGATATTGCATGGTTTAAAACCAGAAAAGGTGTGAGTCAGGGTTGTATCCTTTCACCATACTTATTCAATCTGTATGCTGAGCAAATAATCCAAAAAACTGGATTATATGAAGAAGAACGGGACATCAGGATTGGAGGAAGACTCATTAACAACTTGAGTTATGCAGATGACACAATCTGGCTTGCTGAAGGTGAAGAGGACTTGAAGCACTTACTAAAGAAGATCAAAGACCACAGCCTTCAGTATGGATTACACCTCAACATAAAGAAAACAAAAATCCTCACAACTGGACCAATAAGCGACATCATGCTAAACGGAGAAAAGATTGAAGTTGTCAAGGATTTCATTTTACTTGATCGACAATCAACACCCATGGAAGCAGCAGTCAGGAAATCAAAGGATGCATTGCATTGGGTAAATCTGCTGCAAAAGACCTCTTTAAAGTGTTGAAAAGCAAAGATGTTACCTTGAAGACTAAAGTGCACCTGACCCAAGCCATAGTGTTTTTAATTGCCTCATATGCATGTGAAAGCTGGACGATGACTAAGGAAGACCGAAGATGAATTGACGCCTTTGAATTGTGGTATTGGGGAAGAATATCGAATATGCCATGGACTGCCAAAAGAACGAACAAATCTGTCTTGGAAGAAGTACAGCCAGAATGCTCCTTAGAAGGGAGGAATGGCGAGACTTCGTCTCACATACTTTGGACATGTTATCAGGAGGGACCAGGCCCTGGAGAAGGACATCATGCTTGGTAAAGTAGAGGTTCACTGAAAAAGAGGAAGACCCTCAATGTGATGGATTGACACAGTGGCTGCAACAGTGGGCTTAAACATAGCAAGGACTGTGAGGATGGCACAGGACTGGGCAGTGTTTCGTTCTGTTGTACGTAGGGTCACTATGAGTCGGAACTGACTCTATGGCACCTAACAATAACAACAACAATTATATATTATATATATATATACATAAATATATGTGTGTGTGTGTGTGTATATATATGAACACACACACACGCTCCCATTTTACCTGTGAGGAAGCTGGAACTTGGAGAGGCTTGTCAGGGCATAACAGACTTGAACACTTATCTGTGTTTCCACTGTACTGTGTGCACATCTAGGGGTTGAAACAACACCAGCAGTTATGGTGTTTTATTTATTCTACGCCTGTATATAATGGAAATGTTCCAAGCCAAGAAACAGTTCCATTGCAGGGATATCAGTTATTACTACCTTCATAAAGTGAAAATTTCCGGCAGGGAAAGGGAAAGTGCTTTGAGATATTAGATAACTTTACAAGCCCAAGTGTGGATCTAGGCCAGCAAATAGCATGGGGCTATGAGGGCTTCTGGGCCACAGTGATTCTGGGTATCAAGGGAGGTGTCAGATTTAGAGATGCCCCTCTTTGACCCTTTGAGTCCCTCACTAAGAACGGAACCTGCCTCTTGAATACTAGTTTGACTGGCTGGTATCCTCGAATCCTTGCCTAGTATTTGCACTTCCCTTTCTCCTGGGGCTAAGCTCTTCTTTCTCATCCCTTCCTATCTATTCAGAAGGACTTTCCTGAATCTGGCCATACACGGCTGATGTCCTAGTAAGGGGATACCTACATCTTGGCCGTTGGTCAGCAAACTTTTTCAAACCCCTCTCAGGTGGGCAGAGAGATTGCCCTGTTCTGTCAGGCGTGTTTTTCTTTGGCTGAGGGGCTGGGATGGGCTAGACACAGCTGAGCCACACAGCTGAGGCCATTTTGCAAATAAGGAAATAGGCTCAGAGCCATTATTGGTGGTGGTTTAGTGGAGTAGAGCAGGGAGAAACTGATAATAAATACCTTTTCTAAGTAACATGAGCTACAGTAAAATATAGTTATCCCTAAAGAAATTTCCAAAGCAGGAATTATATAGTTTTCATACATGTTCAGTGTACAATTATTTGTTTTTACCTTTGGTGTCACTGTGGGGGTAGTTAATTAGAACCCACAGGAAATCAATTGCAAGAAAGCATAAGGGAGATACATACCGTATTGCCTTTTTTTTGGATGCATGATGTATAAAGAAACTAATGAAACAGAAAGCAAAAATTATCTGCCTGAGGAAGGCCCTGTGCCACATTTTTAGTAAACTGTTTCTGTCCTTTCAGTTTAGTGTATTAGAAATAAAACTACAGCCATTTGAATATTTTCTTCCTTTTTCAGTTCCCATATGTGTCTGTGATCTCGTAAGCTTTGAAATTAAAAAAAAAAAAAAACCTCAAAAGAAATATTCTGGATAAAAAAAGTGACAATTGGAATAGAAAAAACATTAAGGCGTGCTGTGTATTGTGTGTTAAGAACGGAGATTGTGAGTTTCAGTCCTATCTCAAGCATTCTTCTGTGGCCTTAAATCAGCATTATAACAGAGTTCCCACAATTTCATAAATGTCACAGTCTGAGATATGGAGGAAAAAGAAACATCTAGAATCAAAAGATACTCGAATTTTCATCTTTGCCAGGCTCCCTCCACATAGGCCAGAAGCACAGATACATAATATAAATACGTGTTAGAAGAATCAACACATACTTACAGGGAGTGGGCAAGGGGGTGGGGAGTAGTTGAGTCTCAGTCTGTATACAGCTTTTAGCACAGGATTGGTATCTGTGGAAGGGTATGGTGCAGATAGAGGCAGACAGGATTTAAGCCTTCGTATTTTCTGTGATTCTTCTATCTCTGCCCTCTCAGGTGTTTTTCTTGAGTACAAAATGTTGACATTTGGCAGAAGGAAAAAAAAAAAAACTCTGATACTCTTTGGCTACTGAGAATGAAGTCTGAAGGAGAGGGAGGCCTAAGCGATCTGAAACCTACTAGAGACTTCACATCTGTTTTCACTTGGGAGCAATGTATTAACTAACACAAAAAACAGTTAGTCCTAGTAACACCTTTTGTTGCAGTTCCAAGGGCAACCTATTTAATCACCAGATAAGTTTTTTCTGCATTGACAATACAAATAACGTTATAGGGTTGCCTTGTTTTTTAAAGAAAAAAAATGATTTTAAGGGGGAAAAAAACTCAGATTTTTTTAACTATGGTTTCCTAAAGATTGTGAACTCAGCTATTCATCTGCAGCATTTTTAAACCATGTAGATATGGCTGTAGAAACGAATTTTAAGTGGTTTAAAAATCTCTGTATAATCTTTTCTTTGTAAATATTATTCAATAGCAAACTCCTAGAAAAAAGGGAACAATATTTGATATATTTGTCAGAAAAATCATGTAAGGTGTGTGCTGTTAATTATTGCTATTATACTACTATTTCTAAAATCTGTTTTCTATTCTCTTTATAGGCAGTGGTTGATGCTTGCAAAATAATGGGGAAAAGGAAATTTATTGGCCAAGTGTTGGAAGATGAACATCTTTTTCAGAAGTTCAAAGTAACTGATGTAATAGATATTGTCACAATGAAAGATTACATGCAAGTAAGGAATTTAGATTTAGATGTTGAAAATGAACAAACAAACAAAAAGCCTTCCTGACCCTGTCCTCCAAGAAGAAATAATCCTACTTTTTTTTTATTGTGGTAAAATACAACATAAATGTACCATTTTAACTATTTTAAAGTGTGCAATTCACTTTAAGTACATTCACAGTATTGTGCAACCATCACCACCATCTAGTTCCAGAACATTTTCATCACCCCAAAAGGAAACCTTGTACACATTAAGCAGTCATTCCCCATTCTCCCCTCACCCCAGCCCTGTCAACCACTAATCTATTTTCTGTTTCTATGGATTTGCCTATTCTGGGTATTTCATATAAATGGAATCATAGAATATGTGGAATTTTGTGCCTGGCTTTTTTCACTTAGCAAAATGTTTTCAAGGTTCATCCATGTTGTAGTGTGTATTAGTACTCCATTTCTTTTTATGGCCGAATGATATACCACATTTTCTTTATCCATTCACCTGTTGATGGACATCCGTTGATGTGGTATATTGGGTTGTCTCTACCTTTTGGCTGTTGTGAATGGTACTGCTATGAACATTCACATACAAGTTTTTGTTTGAGCAACTGTTTTTAATTATTTTGGGTATGTGCCTAGAAGTGAAGTTGCTGGGTCATATGGTAACTCTATGTTTAACATTTTAAGGAACTGCCAAATTGTTTTCCACAGCAACTGTACCATTTTACATTCCTATTCATAATGTATGAGAATTCTAATATCTCCACATCCTCACTAATACTTGTGATTATCTGTCTTTATCCGTTTTTTTAATTGGGTTGTTTGTCTTTTTATTGAGTTGTAAGAGTTCTTTAAGGAGCCCTGGTTGCGCAGTGGTTAAAGCGCTCGACTTGAAACCGAAAGGTTGGTGGTTCGAAACCACCGGTGGCTCCATGGGAGAAAGATGTGGCAGTCTGCTTCCATAGAAATTTATAGCCTTGGAAATCCTGTGGGGTTGCTATGAATCAGAATCAACTCAACAGCCGTGGGTTTTTTTTTTTTTTTAGAGTTCTTCATATATTCTGGATACTAGACCCTTATCAGATATATGGTTTGCAAATACTTTCCCCCATTCTATGGGTTGTCTTTTCACCTTCTTGATAGTGTCCTTTGATACACAAAAATATTTAACGTTTATGAAGTCCAATTTATCTATTTTTTCTTTTGTTGCTTGTGCTTTAGGTGTCATATCTAAGTAACCATTGCCAAATCCAAGATCATGAAGATTTATCCCTATGTTTTCTTCTAAGAGTTTTGCAGTTTTGGCCCTTAGATTTTAGGTCTTTGAACCATTTTGAGTAAGATTTTGTATATGGTGTGAGTTAAGGATCCAACTTCATTCTTTTGCACATGGTTATCCAGTTGTCGCAGCACCATTTGTTGAAGAGACTATCCTTTCCCCATTGAATGGTCTTGGTACTCTTGTCTAAAATCAATTGCCCATAAATGTATGGGTTTATTTCTGGATTCTCAATTTTATTCCATTGATCTATGTGTCTGTTCATATGCCAGTACCATACTGTTTTGATTACTGTAGCTTTGTAGTAAGTTTTGAAATCAGGAAGTATGAGTCCTACAACTTTGTTCGTCTTTTTCAAGATTGTTTTGGCTATTTGGAATTCTTTGCATTTCATCAGCTTTTCCATTTCTTCAAAAAAGGCCGTTGGGATTTGATGGGGATTACATTGAATCTGTAGATCAATTTGTGGAGTATTGCCATCTTAACAGTGTTAATTCTTTCAGTTTGTGATAATGGGATATCTTTCCATTTGATTTCTTTCAGCAGGGTTTTGTAGTTTTCAGTGCACAAGTCTTGCACCTCCTTGGTTAAATTTTTTTCTTAAGTATTATTTTTGATGCTATAGTAAATGGAGTTGTTTTCTTAATGTTGTTTTCAGATTATTCATTGCTAGTATATAGAAATACAATTGCTTTTTGTGTTTTGATCTTGTATCCTGCAATTTTGTTGCATTTGTTTATTAGCCCTAGTGGTGGTTTTTGTTTTTGGTGGATTATTTGGAATTTATATAGAATCATGTCATCTGTGAAAAGAGATAATTTTACTTCATTTCCAATTTGGATGCCTTTTATTTCTTTTTCTTACCTGATTGCCTTGGCTAGGACTTCCAGTACAATATTGAATATCAATAGTGAAAGCAGGCATTCTTGTCTTTATTTGTGATTTTAGGGGGAAAGCTTTAAGTCTTTCATCATTGACTATGATGTTAGCTGTGGGTTTTTCATAAATGCCATTTATCATGTTGAGGAAATTATTTTCTATCCCAACGTTACTGAGTGTTTTTATCATGAAAAGGTGTTGGCTTTTGTCAAATAGTTTTTTCTGTATCAGTTGAAATGATCATGTGGGTTTTTTTCCCTTCATTCTATTAATGTAGTGTATTCCATTGACTGATTTTCATATATTGAACCACCCTTGCATTCTTGGGACAAATCCCACTTGGTCATGGTGTATAATCTTTTAATCCAATAATGCTGCTGGATGATACATTTTTTAGAATAAGTCACAGTGCTTTTTTTGTAACATGAGAAGACTTTAAGGAAATGTTATACTTGACCCAAAATAGATATGACAAAAGATGAAAATGAGAGTTTAGGCAAAGTGATACTATTCATGAGGTTGACAGGTTTAGCACTGGATCCAAGATACAATGTAAAAAGAAGTTCACAGGTGCTGGTGTCTTAGTTAGGAACGTGTTCATCTGGAAGACAGAAAACTCAAGTAATACAGGCTTACACAATAGGATTTATTTTTTCTTGCTCATGAAGAAGTCTAGAGGTAGGTAGTTGGGGCTGGTACAGAGATTCAGCAATGTCATTAGGGACCCAGGGCTCTGTCCATCTCACCATTTAGCCCTCCAAAGTGGGTAGCTTTCATCCTGATACTTGTCCCTTGTAGCTTCATATTCATGTTCTAAGCAAGAAGGAGGGAGAAGGACAAAAAGTTTTACCTTCTTCTTTAGGAAGGAGCACCCTCCCTGTGAACTTCCATCTACATTTCATTGGCCAGAACTATATCAAGTGTCTACCCCTAGCTGCAGAGAAGGCTGAGTAAACAAATATTTTGTTGGGCGATATTCTTTCAAGAAGGGGAACGTCAGCTAAGCAACTAGCAGTGTATCCACAGCTGATAACATTAGCCTGTAAGTGAACTCCAGGAACTGAGCAAGGACGTAGCAAAAGACTTGAAACAAAATGGAGGTCAAGACTGGGAATCAAGTAAGAACAGTTAGATATTGGGAAATGTTGCACAGGTTTAATTTCATGATAACTAAATTAATTCTGTCCCAAAGCATTTTTTCTTACCTACCATTCCGTACCCGTTGCCGTCTAGTCAGTTCCAACTCGTAGCGACCCTATAGGACAGAGTAGAACTGCCCCATAGGGTTTCCAGGGGGTGCCTGGTAGATACAAACTGCTGACCTTTTGGTTAGTAGCCGTAGCACTTAACTACTATGCCACCAGGGTTTCCTTTTCTTACCTGGGACATTTTTATTGGCCCACACACATGCAGCAACTTTTGCCAAGCCATATTTTCAAGGTGCTTCTTAGTGTCTGACAGAAATACAGAACTTCTTTTTTTTGGCTTTTCAATCTTTATGCCTTCATATTTTTTTTCTTTTTTCTTTTGTTTATCATTGTAGTTTAAATGAAGTTTACATTTCAAGTTAGTCTCCCATACAAAAATTTATACATACATTGTTATGTGACCCTAATTGCTCTCCCCATACTGTGACACAGAACTTCTTTTATTATTTCTAAAAATTCTGTGAAACTTATTGAAGAAATACTTTCCCTGCACTGCTTTTAATTTACTGTATAACACTATTCCATTTCTATAATACTTAACTACATATAAAGTGCTTTCACACATATTTGTTACGTTTAATCCTCACAAGAACTGTATGAGATAGGTTTTATTATTCCCAGTGCATATATGAGAAAACTGAAGTCACAGAGATTAAACGACTTGCCCAAGTTCATAGTAAGTAGCAGAATTGGGATTGACATACCTAGATCTTCAGGTTTTACTTTCAGTGTTCCTACTATTACTTAGATTGATGTAAATTCTAAATAAAGGAAACAGAGACATCTATGTACTATATTCTTCAATTATTAAAGATCCTATTTAGAAAATTATTGCATCCTTTATATAAAACTAGTAGCTGCTTGAAATCCCTTGTGGAATAAGGCAAATTGAAATAAATATGATATATTATGTTTACACATTTAGTCACTAAGCAAATTTTTATTGAGTATCTACTATGTCCCAGATGTTTTTGTAGATGCTAGAAATACAGTGAGGAACAAAATTACGTGATCTCTGCTCTCATGGAGATTAGAGTCTAGTTTAAGAGACAGATGTCATGCAAATAAATATAAAAATCAGAAATTCAGTGAATTTGCGGGTTTGATGAATGGATAAACAAAATGCGGTGTATCTATGCAATGGAATATTATTTGTCCATAAAAAAGAGTGAAGTACTAAACATACTACGACATGGATGAACCTTGAAAAGATGTGGCAGTCTGCTTCCTTAAAGATTTAAAGCTTTGGAAACCCAATGAGGCAGTTCATCCATCATACCTAGAGATAGAAAGTAGATTAGTGGTTGCCAGGGGCTAGGGTGAAGTGGATAGTGGGGTGTAACTGCTAACAGGTACAAGGTTTCTTTTGGGGATGATGGAAATATTCTGGAATTAGATAGTGGTAATGGTTGCACAATACTGTGAATATACTAAAAACTACCGAATTATACACGTTAAAATGGTTAAAATAGTGACTTTATGTTATGTGAATTTTATCTCAATATAAAAAATAAATACATTGTACTTAGGGAGTTTATAACAGGGATTCGACCTAGTAAGGGAAGAAGGATTATATTATCATTTGGATGCTTTCCACTACAAGGAATAGAATATTCTCAACTGCAAGAGGCTTAAACAATAAGGGACATCTGTTGTTCCACGTAAGAAGTCCCCAGATACGTGGTTCCTTGGGCTAGCTAATTTAGCAGCTCAGGGACGTCAGAGTTCTGGGTAGCTTCTCTACAGTTCTCTTGACTTCAGTAAGATGACTATCACATTCTCATACAAGTACATGGTAATAAGATGACTGTCACATTATCATGCAACTACATTCAAAGGCAGGAATAAGGGAAGTCCTAGCATGTCTCTTTCTTTATCTCAAGAAAGAAAGTCTTTCCCAGAAGCCCCCAACAGACTTTCCCATTGGCTAGGACTGGAATACATGCTCCCCCTAAACCAATCACTGATAAAGGAAAATGGGATCATTTCCCAAAATTGCCTTAGAACAATCATGGTTCATGTGCTGATGCCCTTCTTCCCTGAGTATACCGAAAAAAAAAAAAATCAGGGTTCTGTAAGCAAGGGAGAAGTGGGGAACGGCTCTTGGGCAGGCAATCAACAATATATGTCATAGCCTCCCTGAAGCAATACTGGCTGGGCTGAGGTCTGGGGGTGAACAGGCAAAGGCTCTGTGGCAGGAGGAGATGCCACGACCCGCAAGCAGGTCTGTGGGGCTGAAGAAGAGAGAGCACGGAGGAGTGTGGTATGCAGACAGGTTGGAGGGGTGGTAAGAGATCCATCATGCCTTTAGACAACAATAAAGTGTTTATTTTTTCTTTATTCCGTGTGCAATAAGAAGCCAGTGCAGTGTTTCAAGAAATGAGGTGATCTAATCTAATGAATGAAAAGATCCCTCTGGCTGCAGTGTAGAGAATGAATTAGACAGCAGCAAGAGCCCTCTACTAGCTTGGAGGCTTATGAAGTGTTCTAGGAGAATGGTGGTAGCTTGGTTTAGAGCCGTGAGGCTGGAAGATACAGGAGATAATTAGAGAATAAAAGCAGTGGGCCTTCGTGACAGAATGGGAGGTAAGTTAAAGGAAAGTGTCCGGCATGGCTCCTAGGTTTCTGTTTTGCATAACTGGATGGATAGCAGTGCCGAGTGCTTTATGCCGGAATAATAATGATAGCAAACGCTTATGTAACACTAACTCCTTTTATTCTCACATAACCCTAAGAGGTACATAATATTATTACCCCCACTTTACCAGTTATAAAGAAACAAGGGATCCCAAAATTCTAGCTCATAATAATAATATACGGCCATAACTATTCGCTCAGTTGCTTCAGTGTGAAACATGAAATTAATGCAGTGCCTTAAAGATTCCCAATTGTGTTTTCTTTCTTTTAGAACCTTAAAAGAAGGGAATTCCCTATGGGAGTAGGAAATTTAACCAGGAAATCAGTAGGACTTGGACGCCAACTATCTTTTCTGAGGGCATGGGTCAGATATTTTCAGACTGTGAAAAGGTCAAGGATCGGTGTCAAAGAGAGCAGTTCCCAGATAGACATATTGGAAGAGAGATATGATAGCTGACTTTTATTGAACCCTTATATGGGCGTGACACTGTTTTTAGCTCTTCATATGCATGTGATCTTCTTTAATCTTCAAATCTGTAAGTCATGTGACCCTTTTTACAGATGAGAAAAATGAGTCTTAACAAGGTTTAAAAATACTTGCCCAGGGTCAGCAGCTAGTAAGTGGCACAGCAGATCACTGACAGTTCTGAGATGTTTACCCATTTTGCTACTCCACTCTCAGGAAATAGAATATATAGGCAGTCCTCACTTTGTATCATAGTGCAGGACCTTAAAAATGACCATGCAAGCTAAAACCATGCAAAGCAATTGTAATAATCAATGGGAAAAATGCAATTGTTCCATGACCTTTAAAAAGTTTTGTCAAAACATTAAAAACTCTCTTACTGTGTGTTATAAATGAGTAGGAAAATTTAAAAAAAGTAAAACTTACATTTAATACACTGCAATTTAAAACATTAGAAACATTGGGAGGGGACCTCATACCATCAGGAAAGCAGTACCAGGAGCAGAGCACGTCCTTTGGACTGGGGTCCCGTGCAGAGAAGCTCCTAGTCCGGGGGAACACTACTGAGAAGGCCGAGATAGAGAAAGCCTTCCCCTGGAGTTGACACCCTGAATTTGGAATTTAGCTTACTTTACTGTAAGGAAATAAACTTCTCTTTGTTAAAACCATCCACTTGTGGTATTTCTGTTATAGCAGCACTAGATGACTAAGACAGAATTTGGTACCAAGAGAGTGAGGTGCTGCTCTAACAGATACGTAAAATGTGGAAGGGGTTTTAAAACTGTGAATGGATAGACGTGCAGCAGTGACAGAGGACCAGCAGCAGCAGAGAACCTACAGCAGCAGAGAACCTACAGCAGCAGAACCAGGAGACCAGTGCGAGATGGCACTGGAGCCAACCCACGGAGCAAGAGAGCTGAGTGCCAGTGAGCGGGAGGCTTCCTGGCGGAGTGGGGTGCCTCCGGGCACTTACCGGTGGAGCTAGGCTTGCCAACCCACGGAGCAAGGGAGCTGAGTGCCTGTGTGTAGGAGGCTTCCTGATGGAGTGGGGTGCCTCCAGGAACTTATTGGTGGAGCTACAGAGCTTTGGAACACTTGCCCCAGCAGGGCAGATGTGGGCATGAGGCCCGAGGGCCAAGAGGCCACAGGAAACAGAAGCAGAAGCTGAAGAGACAAGGGACACAAGAAGCCGAGCTGCCTCAGTCTCAAAAGGTACGGCTGTGACCCTCGGGTTTCAAAGGGTGGAGCCATACCCTCTGGTGTTTCTAAGGGTGGAATTGTCACTCCGATGGACTAGGAGTATGGTGCACCTAAAGTCAAGGGAGCAGAGTTGCTGTCCCAGTGGGCCTGGAAGGCAGAGCTGAAGCCCAGGGCCGAGAGGCCTCCACTCAAAATCCAGAGACTGTGGCCAATACCTGGAGTCTGGAGGGCAGGGCTATTGTGTAAATTGTCTCAGAGAGCAGAGGATTATTTTCAAAGCCTTGAGGGCTAATGTAATGTGTTCTGCTGGCTTGCTTGGTGCCTGTTATCACTTCTTTTCGTCTAGTTTCTCCCATTTGTAATGGAAATGTCTAGCTTGTGTCTGTTCTGCCATTGTACCTTTGGAATCAGATAACTTGTATTCTAGATTTCACAGATGAAGAGGAATTTTTAGATTTTGGACTTGGAGTTAAGACTTTTGCTATGATATGATGGGGTGAATATGTTTTCCATGCTGCAAGGATGTGATTTTTTGGGGGCCAAAGGGTGGAATGTCATGGTTTCAGTTATGTCCCCCAAAAAATGTGTGTATCAATTTGGCTGGGCCATGATTCCCAGAATTGTGTGGTTGGCCTCCATTTTGTGATTGTAATTTTATGTTAAAGAGGATTAGGGTAGGACTGTAACACCACCCTTACCCAGGTCACATCCCTGATCCAATGTAAAGGGAGTTTCCCTAGGGTGTGGCCTGCACCACCTTTTACCTTACAAGAGATAAAAGGAAAGGGAAGCAAGCAGAGAATAGGGGACCTCATACCATCAAGAAAGCCGTGCTGGGAGCAGAGCTCGTCCTTTGGACCGGGGTCTCTGCGCCGAGAAGCCCCTAGCCTGGGGGAACACTGATGAGAAGGCCGAGAGACAGCCTTCCCCTGGAGCTGACACCCTGAATTTGGACTTTAGCTTACTTTACTGTAAGGAAATAAACTTCTCTTTGTTAAAAAAAAGATTAGAAACATTGAGAAAGTGTTTTCTTTTTTAAAAACTTACCAACTTTGAATATACTAAAAATCATTGAATTGTACACTTTAAATGGGTTAAGTCTATGGTACGTAAATCTCAGTAAAGCTGTAAAAAAAACTTAACAAAAGTAGTTTTGTATTTTACCACAATAAAAAAATTTAAGCTAGAAGAAAAAGAAGGAAAAACATAGTTTGAACAGTGCTTGCCTTCTTCTTGTCATACGACTTACGATATAGAGCAATCATCTTTTCTATGCCTTGGTAAATTGTCATACTCCTTTCTAAGTTTGGATTAGCTTCTAACATTTTATCCTTTGCACTTTAGATGTTGTGAAATATCTCTGAGTTCCTTTAATGTGAAGTTTTTTTGCTGGTATCACTACCTCTGGGATAGCCTCATCCCTTTCATCACAGCCACTTCCCTCATTTATGTTGATAAATTCTCCTTCACCAAGTTTTTCTGGCTATGTAGCTACAGTCTTTTAAATGATGGCAGTGTCAACATTTCCACGGTCACCTGTTTCTTCTAGAACTCCGTTTATGTTGAATTTGAATTTCATGTCAGCATTGTCATTTTTCATTTCTTTGCCGGCCATTTCTCTCTTTTGATTATCCATTTTTGTAAAATGTCATGTGGGTTTAACCCTGGGAGACAAGGAGGCAACATAACTACACGCTTTGCTGTCTGTGTGTGAACTGAATAACAGATGCTCAGTGACCAGTCACTGACAGACTTTGAAAGAAGTGACATGATTTGTCACTAATCATGATGTGCATCTGTTATTTACATAGTAATCTGTGGACTGAAGAGCTAGTGACAAAGTTTGTACTTTATGTAATTACTCACAGTTAATATACTATGATAACTGAAATTTGAACCGTGTTGTTGGAGGACCAGTATTATTTGACTGTTGTTGTTGTTGTGTGCTGTCGAGTCAATTCTGACTCATAGCGACCCTATAGGACAGAGTAGAACTGCCCCATAGGGTTTCCTAGGCTGTAATCTTTATAGGAGCAGATCACCAGGTCTTTTCTCACGTAGAGCTGCTGGGTGGGTTCAAACTGCTGACCTTTCCATTAGCAGCCGAGCACTTAACTGTTGCACCACCAGGGATCCTTCCATTATTTGAAAAAATGGTGGTAATTGAAATTTGTGCATGCCAAAATGGTGCAAAGCAAGGACTGCCTGTATGTGTGTATGTTCGTGTGTAGTATACCCTAAAAGCCTAGCTGTTATTTCACTTCCTAGCATTGTAACTCCTCCTGCTCTATTCCTGTCTCTTAAATGAACATTTATAGTGTTGAATTGATTATATAGATTTGTATTTTTTAAATTCCTAATTTGATAACATTTTAAATTGAAAAAAAAAGTGGGATTTCTACAATATTCCAAATGAAAGTAGTGAAATACACCACTTAGCACCAGAGATGAACTCATTGTTTCTAAAAACACTTGTGCAAATTTCTTGTCAACCCAAGCATGTCATGGACAAGCACTACCAGGTATGCTGAACACTTAACTATAATCATTAATTTTCAGGCTCATACTGAGTTTAATTTATCTCACTTATATTTGCCGTAAAAAATGTTTATGCATTAAATAAATAGTGGGTGAGTGTGGTATTATGTGCATGATACTGTGTGACATTCAGAGACAGGAAGAAGGGGAGATACAACATACACAGATAACTAAAACATTGAATAAGTCAGTAATAAGAGTCATGGAAGAGAGATAACCAGTTAAGTTCAGAGATGGGATTAAGGAATGCTTTTGGGATTAAGTGACATTTGAGTAGAACCTTGGGAAATGTGTCTAAAAACATTTTAGAGCACCCGTAGCCAATCATTCCTAATTGTTTTTTCCATACAGTATACCAGTCTAATGGATGAGATTCCTGCATATTCTGGTGGCAGAAATAACCATTGGAGAAGATTAACCCTCGAAAACTTTCCTAAGGCAATGATGATATATGATATAGTTGATTATGCAGAGTCTGGGGTAATCTCAAGCCGTCTACAAAAAGAAATGAAGTATCTATCACAAAGACCAAAAACAGAGGAGATGCGTCAGCACCAGCTACAGATTGTTTCTGAAGTTAGGTAAAAGTGATCCTTCATCCTGGGGAAGGCAGCACAACTTGTCCAAGGAAAGGTCATGGAAGCTCCATAGACACATCCAAACTCCCCAAGGGACCGAATTACTAGGCTGAGGGCTGTGGGGACCATGGTCTTGGGGAATATCTAGCTCAATAGGCATAACATAGCTTGTAAAGAAAATGTTCTACGTCCTACTTTGGTGAGTAGTGTCTAGGGTCTTAAAAGCTTGTGAGCGGCCATCTAAGATACTCCACTGATCTTACCCCCTTGGGAGCAAGGGAGAATGAAGAAAACCAAAAATACAAGGAAAAGATTAGTCCAAAGGACTAATGGGCCACAACTACTACGGCCTCCACCAGACTGAGTCCAGAACAACTAGATGCTGCCTGGCTACCACCACTGACTGCTCTGACAGGGATCACAATAGAATGTCCCAGACAGAGCTAGAGAAAAATGTAGAACAAAATTCTAACTCATAAAATAAGACCAGACTTACTGGCTTGACAGAGACTGGAGAAACCCTGAGAGTATGGCCCCCGGTCACCCTTTTAGCTCAGTAATGAAGTCACTCCTGAGGTTCACCCTTCAGCCAAAGATTAGACAGGCCCATAAAACAAAATGAGACAAAAGGGGCACACCAGCCCAGGGGTAAGGACAAGAAGGCAGGAGGGGACAGGAAAGCTGGTAATAGGGAACCCAAGGTCGAGAAGGGAGTGTTGACAAGTCCTGGGGCTGGTAACCAATGTCACAAAACAGTATGTGTACTAATTGTTTAATGAGAAGCTAGTTCTGTAAACCTTCATCTAAAGTACAATAAAAAAAGAAGTGATCCTTCATCAAGGTTACACTATTAGAGGCATTCCTGAAAATGTTCACATTCTGCCAAATAGCTCACTAAAGATAATAAGGCATATGGGAAAAATAGGGTTGAGGCAAACTGCTCAAAACTTATGCAACTTTGTAAACAGAGCACTAACAAAAAGAACAACTGGTATCTGGGGAGATAACTTGGACCACCAGACACGCAGCTTAGTATGGCTGGAGGCTGCCACAGCAAATATAAAAGATATGCAACAATAGAGTGGAAATGCTGGCAACTCTTTAATTAGAGCTAGTGGTGAGCACCGAGACAATGCTGATGGAAGTGGAGCCCTGGGCCAGTGTGGTTGCCTTGTAAGTGGACATGAGAAGCAATGTAACGTGCCAGGAACCCAGAGCCGCCCAAGGCAGTGGGGTGAAATGAGATGAGGAAGGGTGGGGAGTTGTGCCCCTCTGGGGAGAGAGACCTAGGTGCAGGTGCTAGTTTTCATTTTCATAAATACAGCCAAAAGGGCTCCTATTGCCCATGCAGCATGGAGCTAAGGGCTTTTTCCTTTTCTGTGGAAGGTTATAATTCTGCTCTTGCTATTCTGGCTCCCCTTGCCTAGGATAAATCGTATGTGAATTACACCGACATTATTCCTTTCTTTACCAATAGCATGCGAGCTAATTCACATTATAGAAATGTACATTGTAGCAAAACAGACTGTATTATGATCTGAAACAACATGGACAGAGGATGACTCCTCTAATTATATTCCTTTTTTTTTCCATTACCAAGTCTCACCTAGCCCATCTGATTAACAAAGCTTTCTCTCTTACGAAAAAGAGATAATAAGACTAAAGAAGATCTGTTGGTAATCTGTTTTCATGCACTCATATTTGAAAGGAAAAATACTCCTTTAGTCCATGAAGAGGACACTGATGACCCACTGTCAGGCAAAAACCACACTGCTTTTTTTTCCAACAGTAGAGATGAGTGATGCTGACCCAATAACATAATTTAGCTCATTTATGATCAAGGCTATACATTTGCCAGACAGATGGCCTGGTTTAGGGTACAGTCTGTCATGATGAAATAGATTTTCTCTAACTCATCCATATAAGAACTGAATATATAACTTGATCCTATTACCACCAAGGTCAAATAAGTGATGTCATTTTCTCTGCCAGCATTTATAACCCCAGGCTCACCACTATTTGGATTCATGCTACTGGTTATTCAAGAATAAGTCACTTAAGAGCCAAATGAGTAGCCAGATTTTAATTCAATTGAAGAGGAAAAAGTACTTTCATAGATGCTTTTTTGAATGCAGTCTTAGTTTGGGATCTCCCTGAAGCAAACCCTGAGACAAGGATTTGAGTGTTTATTTGGGAGGTGATCCCAGGAAACGCTGATGGGGGGTGGAGAAATGAAACAGGGAAGGGATGGCAGCCAAAACAGGGTGTGTTATCAAGCAGGTTACCACTGTGAGTAACTGGAGCTTAATCCCTCCGGGGAATGCCAGCACGTGTAGAACGTGCAACTCAAGAGTTATCCTGCAAGGGGCAAGGGAGTTGGGGTATTTTTACACCAACAGCCAGCAGTCATTAGTTAAGGGTTGGTTAGGAAGGAAGACAGGCATTCTTGGGCACTTTTGGCCTTCCCTGCACATGGGCTCTTGTTTTCAAAGAAAGTTCTCAGGCTGAGTGATGCAGATGCTGGCAATGGAAGTTGGGCCTATGTGCATTGCACTGGTAAAGCCAAGGGGATGTGGACATGATACCAACTATGTCTGATCCCAACACTGATAAAAAATGGCTTGTTTTTTCAGCCAATATGAAATTTAAATACTTTTTTATGTTAGTATGTGGTGTTAAAAAAAAAAAAGATTCAAATGTCTACTATACAATATTTTCCAGGAAAGCTGATTTTAAATTGATATCAGGTTTTATAATTGTCACCACCATTGTTGTTGTCAGCAGCATCATCTGTATACCTTCATAAGTGGCAGATAAGGAATTATGCTAAGTAGCTCAAACAGAAGTGATAGCTTTGGTCTAAAAGCTTAAGTGCATTGTTCCAAGTACTGAGGTCTATTATATTTGCTAGAGAATGCTTTAATAAAATATGGAACTTGTCTTACATTTAAATTTTATTTTGTGTGATTTTTTCTGCCTATAATACAAATATTTTCTAGGTCCCCTTCACCCTCCTTAACTATCACACCTTTGTATCGGCCCTACAAAAAACAAAGTCCAGTGAAACATCTGGGTCGTCGATCCAAAAAAGCTCAAATTAAAGTTGAAAAAATGAGAAAAGCTTATAAGGTGGAGAAAGAAAAAAAGGCTTCTCTGGTGACAGTGACCGTAAGTTTAACTTGTACTGACTTTGTTGTTTTAGAAAATATTCAAACTGCCTGTAAGTACAATTACTGAACAATCCTGCTTCCATAGGTAGAATTTTCCTAATCTGCAGGTTTAAGGATGAAAACCACCTTTAGTACATACCTTGGATGGTATAAGCTACTTTCATTTTGGTAACACATTTTTAAAATGCTTAAACAATGTTATTAGCTATTTTGATAAATACCAGCTATTTTAGCTCCACATCAGCATGATTTAGCCAAAAAATAAATAAATAATTAAAAAAAAAACCTTAGAAGATTAAAAAAAAAAGTCTCTTTATGTTGACACTGTTAATTCGGCACATCTCTGATGGTGCTTTTCTCAAAATGGAAGTAATTTCTATCTAAATTTATTAAATGCTATACTATGTAAAGTCTGCCTCAGTATATTTCTACGTTGTAGAACTGTTTACAATGACATGGATTCATATATTGCTTTGTAATTTAAGAAAATCTGCTATACATTTTTTGGGATGAGGCTAAGTTATGAACAGTCAAACATAAAAATATGAAGTAGTAATAACCAAATATAAAACACTTTTCACTTTTGTTTTTAATTCTACCTAGGAACCAAAAACAGGCACACCACATACAAAGAAGCAGGAGATCATCGTCTCCACACCATCTTTCGACATTGTGAGAGTTCAAGAATCCATGTCAGATGAGGAATGGAGAAAAGAAGAAAAGGAATTATTTGCCTGGTCTGAAAAATTATGTTTTGATAATTCTCCATCATCTTAAGGCATGGCTAATTGACAGAATAACAAAGTTGTTTAACAATCTACTTGTCTGTCTACAAATGATCAGGAAATCAAATATAAACAAACCCTAGTATGTTCTCATAACCGAATGTGTAACAGATTTTTAAGACTTTTTGTATTACCATAGTTGCATGTATCTTTTACAGACAGAATTTTAATCTGAATAAATTATTTCAATTAGATGCCCTCGAACTAGCAGTGTACAATTTTGTTCAAGAAATGATGAATAAATCAGTCCCTGGAACTTTTATTAAATTTTTATTTTCTTTCATTTAAAATAACTAAACAAGCCATGCTCAGCATAAATATTAGAATTCACAGAATCAAAGGCTGCTGTTCAGTCAGCCTCCAGTGTCTGTTTTTTAGTTGCATGTTGTTTTTACAGATCAGCTTGTGAATGACCTTTACTGAATTATAATAAAAATAATAATGAATTTGTTGCTGTGGTGGGAATGACATAGCATACCAAATCATTACTGAACATTGTAAGCACCTGGGGCAGAATGTTGCATCTGCTTTAATATTGTCCTTTGGATATTTTTCAAGTGGAAAGGCTGTTTTGAATAATAGTTATCAATTTCATTTTGAATTGATATGTTCTCATTCCTGATATAGCACAAAGTATTGATTTTCTTTATGTGTATGATCCAGGCTATTGGACCATATCAAACCTTACCAGAGGTTGTGATAATTTAACCAAATGCAATTATTTATTGAACTTTAAAAATACAATTTTCCATTTTGTTTAACATTTAAAATGTGTAGCTTGATTGCTGATTTAACTCAGGCAGAGAAGCCTATAAAAAAATCTCATCCACTGCTAAAATATTCTCCTAAATGATAAAGAATATTGGAGTAAATGTGTATGATTCCCACTAGACTGTATTTAACATAAACGTGCACTCTTTAATATTAATATGTCCTCATTTGATATCTAAAAAGGATGGATAATCCCATCATTTTTCCAGCTTGTACTAGACACTAGTTGAATATAAAAACATGTATTTCTCTTCATAAGTCACACATATTCATTTATTAAATTGGAAAGCAGTCCCTCATCCAATCAAATGCATATCAAATTCAGTCCACCTGGAGTACATGCAATAACAAAGCTAAATAACATTTCAGATAGCAGGATGGAGGAAAGGGACAGAAGAATGACACATTCTTTACCTTTAAGGGTACCCACTTTCCATATTTCATGGGTTATAGTTCATTGTAAGACCTACCTATAAGGGAGACTGGGAAATGTACTCTTATTTAAGGTGGTTTTGTACCAAATTAAAATTTTATTATTATAAAAGAAAGGGATAATGGGTATTAAGGCACAACTAGCATCTGCTGCCACACAGAGATCATATCTTCTACTGGTTCTTTTAGCTCAGATTAAACAATGTAACCACATCACAGAAAATCCTTTAAAAAGTAGAATTACACATAATCCTATCGTAATGTAACAACCCTTTTCGTTTGCTTATACCTTTCCAATCTGTCTAAATGCATGCATATTTTTCACCATAGATGTAATCATAGATCTAAAATTTCACTTAGTATTATATCTTAAACATAGTCCATTTAAAAATAATATTTTGTGCACAACTTGAAGATATAATCGATGTCACTGAATTATACATGTAGAAACTGTTGAATTGGTGTATGTTTTGCTGTGTATATTCTCAACAACAAAAAATAAATTATTAAAAATATTTTGTACATTTTATTGTGGTAAAATATATATAACATAAAATTTGCTATTTTAACCGTTTTAAGTGTACAATTTAGTGACATTATTACATTCACAGTGTTGTGCGACCATCACCACTATCCATTTCCAGAAGTTTTTATATCACCCCAAAGAGAAATTCAGTACCCATTAAGCATTAACTCCCTTTTTTCCCCTCTCTCCGGCCCCTGGTAACCAATAATATAATTTTGTCTGTTTGCATTTGCCTATTCTAGATATTTCACATATGTGGGATAATACAGTTTTTGTCCTTTTGTGTCCAACATTTTGTTTAACATAATGTTTTTAAAGTTCATCCATGGCATAGCATGTATTAGAACTTCATTTCATTTTATGGCTGAGTAATATTCCATTCTATGTATAGACCACATTTTGTTTATGTTGATGGACATTTTGGTTGTTTCTGCCTTTTAGCTATTATGAATAATGCTACAATGAACATTGGCATACAAGTAACTATTTGAGTGCCTGCTTTGAAGTCTTGGGTATATACCTAGGAGTGGAATTGCTAGGTCATGGGATAATTTTATGTTTAACTTTTTGAGGAACAAAAATTATTTTTAATGGCCACACGATAGCACATTTATTTGATCATGCCTATATTATTGGATATTTGTGTTTCTCATTTTTCACCACTATAGGTAAGTAACACCAGAGTGAACATCTTCATACACAGTCTTCTTTGTTTTGGTTATCTTTCTGTTACTTACTTTTAACCTAATTGCACTCTAATCAGAGAACATGATCTGTATGATAGTGATTCTGTGAAACTTGTTGTGACTTGCTTTATAGCCAAGTACATGGCTAGTTTTCATAAATATTTGTTTCATGCTTGAGAAAAATATACATTCTGTATAGTTGAGTACAAGGTTCTATACATGTCCTTTTGATCAAGCTTGTTAATTATATTGTTTATATTTTCAGTGTGGTACTAATTTTTTATTTGTCTTATCAGTTAGTGAGAAATGTGTGTGTTTCTCCTAATTCTGTCAATATTTGCTCTATGTTATTTGAAGATATTATTAGGTATATATTCTATTTCAGAATTAGCATATCTTCCAGATGAATTAAATCTGTTACCTTTATGTAGTTACTATCTTTATTTCTAATAATGCGTTTTGCCTTGACTATTTTGTCCAATATGAACATAGCTACTTTAGATTTGTTCTAGTTAGTGTTTGCCTGGTGTATCTTTTTCCATTTTTATTTTCAATGTTTTCATGTGCCAGAGACTGGCTAGATGCTCACTAATTCCATTTCCTCTTCCTGGGAACACAGGACTATATTTCCCAGCTTTTCTTATAATTATGGTGGTTGGGCCCACATGAGCTGAGTTCTGGCCAGAGAAATGTGGGCAGAAGTGATGTATATCACTTCTAGGCTTGGTCCCCAAAATGTCGTGCATAGTCTTCTATGCTTTCTCTCTCCCCTGTTCACACGGCTTAAGGCAACGAACTCTGAGTTGGTGGAACCAGGATTGAAGGATCCCAGATTCCTATGTCACTGATTGGAAGAAAGACAGCCAGGGCAGTGGCTGGACCTGATGTACCTATGATGTGAGCAAGCAATAAACTTTATTAAGTCGCAGAGATCTCGGGGGTTGTTTGTTATAGCACTAACATTAATTATTCTGATATACCATGTCTTTGTGTTTTAGGTTTTCTCTAGGATATAGCAGATATCTGGATTTGTTTTGTTTTGTTTCAGTCCAATCTGAGGATATCTTTCTTTTAACTGGTGAGTTGAATCCATTTACATTTTATTGTAATTTTAATTAATTATTGATATATTTGGAATTATTTTTACCGTTTTATTTTGTGCTACTTGTCCTGATTTTTCTGTTTTTCCCCCTTTCCTGTTTTCTTCCAGACTGTTCCATTGATTCCACTTTTTGTCCTCCATTGTTTTGGAACTTATACAGTCTATTTCTCTTCTTAGTTGTTACTCTTAAATTTTTAATGCATGAACTTGAGGTCCCTGTGTGGCGCAAGCAGTTTGTACTGGACTGATAACCTAAAGGTTGGCAGTCTGAACTCACCCAGCAGTGCCACAGAAGGAAGTCCTGGCAATCTGCTTCCATAAAAATTACAGCCAAGAAAATGCTGCGGAGCAGTTCTACTCTGTAATACATGTGGTCGCCATGAGTCAGAATTGACTTGATGTCAGTGGGTTTGGTTTTTGGGTACTTAAAGTCTAAAGTTAATCAGTAGCTCCACTCTCTTCCCAGACTGTCCAAAGGCCTTAGAATGCCAGTCATCATCCTTTTTATCTTACAAGGTATTGTTATCCAATATTTTAGCACGGTTTTTTTTTTTTTATTGTTTTATAAATCTCAGATTTTCCTTCTGGGAACATTTCTTTTTATCCTCATGCATACTCTTAAAAGCTCCTTTAATTATAGTCTGTTGGTAGTAACTTTCAGTTTTTGGTTTTCTGAAAATGTCTTCATTTTATCCTTCTTCTTAAATACATGATTTAGTTAAGTATCAAATTCTAATTGAAAATTGTTTTTCTCAGCAATCTGAAGTATTTCTCCACTTTCTTCGGGCTACTGCTGTCAGTCTAGTTATTTCTTTAAGGTGATCTCTCTTTCCTGACAACTTTTAAAATTTTCTCTTTGTTTTTTGTGCTCTTAAATTTTACTGAAGAATATTGACTATCACATTCTCTCTCTTCTATCTCCATTTCTTTTTTCTTTTTTTTTGTTGATGTTGCTTAGAATATACACAGCAAAACCTACACCAATTCAACAATTTCTACATGTACAATTCAGTGACATTGATTATTCTTCAAGTTGTGCAACCATTCCAACCATCCTCACCCTCCTTTTCCAATTTGTTCCTCCCTCATTTGTTTTCTGAGAGTCCCAGCTTTGTGCAGAGGTCTCACTTCCAATGCTCTGTTGTCACTGAGCACAAGGTCTTGCCTCTCATGCATGAGGCAATTAAAACCCAAGATTTCAGGTTGCTGGTAATGACAGATGTGGTCAGGGCATCAGTCACTTCCCATTGCTCCCTCTTTATTTTCCACTCATGAGGATTTTCTTTCTTACAAGCTCTACTGTGTTTTTTAAAAGATGTTTTTGTATTTTGTCTAGAATTTCTATGGTTTTTGTAGTGGGAGGGTTTTCCAGAATATTTAGCCTACTATTTTCTCATAAATGAAAGTCCACATTGCCACTTCATTCTGTTGAATTATATCCTTAGGACAAAATCTTGAGAGTGTACACCTGTAAAAAGTTGAGTTGGCAAACGTTGTGTGATGGATATATTTACAGTAACAACAACAGCAACAGAGTAGATGCTGAGGCTGCTTATGTACAAACAAACACTTCATGGGATTTGGTTTCTTTGCTTGGAGGTTTAGGGTCATGGTTTCATGGGACATCCCAGTTCACTGGCCTAATAACATGTTTAGTGCTTCTGTTCTACCACCTAGTTCATTGCATAGTACCTGGGGTCTTAAAAGCTTGCAAGTGGCCATCCAAGGCACAACAATTGATCTCTAGTAACCTGAAGCAACAGAGGAAGGAGAGTAGGGAAGGAGGACATAGAATGTGTGGCTAATTGCCTCCATGAACAACTGCCTCCTTTGCCATGAGACCAGAAGAACTGGATGGTGCCCAGCTACCGTTACTGAACATTTTGATCAAAGATTTCATAGAAGAATCCTGATCAGAAGGGGGAAATGCAGAACAGAATTTCAAATTCTCATGGACTCTAGAATTTCTGGAGCCATGGAGGGTGAGTGAACCCCTGAAACTGTTACCCTGAGATAATCTTTAAATCTTAAACCAGAAATATCCCCTGAAGTCATCTTGAAACTGAACAATAGTTTTGCTTAACTAGTAGAAAAAGTTTGCCTTGAGCTTTATGCTTTTTTAAGAGCTATCTATATGGGATCAAATTGACAACAGCAACTGAAAGATTAGATAGGAACCTTAGGAGGCAGTGAGTTTATGTTAATGAGGGAGGAACAGCTCAGAAAAGGAGAGTGAGAATGGTTGCACAACACAAATAATGTAATCAGTGTCCCTAAATTGTACATGTAGAAACTGTTGAATTGGTGTATGTTTTGCTGTGTATATTCTCAACAACAACAAAATAAATAATATTTAGAAGAAGAAAAAAATCATGAGAGTGGTACTACTTACTACATCAGAGATTTTAAACATTTTCATATGCATTGTCATGTTGCTTTCCAGTCATTCATTTTTTGGAGTGGTGAGTACTATTTTGATGTTTGTTTATCTACTTCATGGAGGCAGAGTGGTATAATAGAGTCTGGGCTTTGGAGCAGCCAAATCTGAATCTCTTTCCCTCTCTCCATCCCTCCAGTATCACATATACAGAGATAAGATAAATTCTTTCCCTTCCAAGTTTTGTTGTTGTTTGAGATGGGAAGGAGTTAAGAGAGAAGGAACCATTTGAGAGAGAGAGAGAATGAAGATACATGTAGGAGAACTTCTGACTAAAAATGGTAGCTTACATCTGTCTTACTCTCTGCTCCCCCCTCAAACTTCACTAATATAACAGTAAAGAGATTATTTAAAATCATAAACCTTCAATGATAAAGAGAGATCAGAGAAAATGGCAGCACATTTTTGTCAGGTGGAAAACTTATAAATGAGTAGTAGTTGACTTAGCAGATATGAATCCTAAACTGGCCTTGAGGAGAACTAAGAAGCGAACCAGTTTATACCATGGGACCCCCCAGAACTCAGGAATTGACAGCAACAGGCTGCTTTTAGAAGTGAGGGGTGAAGGTGAAGGAATTGGTTGAAAATCTATTTAAGTAGCAATTAGAACACCAGATCCCTTCCCTGCTGCAGTCAGGCAACTGCCTCTCCTTCACTTGGGCACAAGACCTGAGATTTTTTTCTCCGGAGAGGGTAAAACAAAAGTTCTCTCAACTGGAAGACATAAGGCACAGCTGGTGCAGTGGTTAAACGTTTGGCTGCTGTCATGGATTGAATTGTGTTCCCCCAAAATATCTGTCAACTTTGGTGGGTCGTGATTCTCAGTATTGAATGATAGTGTACCATTTTGTAATCTGATGTGATTTCCTTATGTGTTGTAAACTCTATCACTATGATGTAGTAAGATGAATTAGCGGCAGTTGTACTGATGAGGTCTACAAGATTAGATAGTATCTTAAACCAATCTCTTTTGAGATATAAAAGAGAGAAGCAAGCAGAGACACATGGGAACCTCACACCACCAAGAAAGCAGTGCCAGGAGCAGAGTGCATCCTTTGGACCTGAGGTTCCTACACTGAGATGCTCCCAGACCAAGGAAAGACTGATGCATCACAAGGACCTTCCTCCAGAGCCAACAGAGAAAGCCTTCTCCTGGAGCTGATGCCCTGAATTTGGACTTGTAGCCTACTGGACTGTGAGAGAATAAATTTCTGTTTGTTAAAGCCATCCACTTACGGTATTCCTGTTATAGCAGCACTAGATGACTAAGACAGCTGCTAACCAAAAGGTTGGTGGTTCGAATCCATGAGCCACGCCTTGGAAACCCTATAGGGCAGTTCTGCTTTGCCCTGTAGGGTCACTATGAGTCGGAATTGACTCGACGGCAATGTTTTTTTTTTTTTTTAAGGGCTAGGGTACTGTA
Source organism: Trichechus manatus latirostris (assembly GCF_000243295.1). Taxonomy (NCBI): domain Eukaryota; kingdom Metazoa; phylum Chordata; class Mammalia; order Sirenia; family Trichechidae; genus Trichechus; species Trichechus manatus. The sequence continues at coordinate 8,407,410 of NW_004444036.1, forward strand.
CCGAAAACAAGGAAATAAGCAAAAGTTTATATACTGAATATGGAGACCCTTGCCTTTTTTCCCCACCAGGTACTCGGAATGCTGGGAGCGAGGGTTGCACCCTTCAGGAAATTTAGAAGACACTTCTCTGGTGAATTTGACCAGCAAGGAGAAAAGACTTCAAAATACTGATGTGGGGGATGGGAGCCTTCCTACTAATGGCCCAGCCAGACAGGAAAGCCTGTAGTCAGCTGCTGTTGTTGGGTGCGGTTGAGTCAGTTCCTACTCATAGTGATCCTATATAACAGAGTAGAACCACCCCATAGGGTTTCCCAGGCTGTTATCTTTATGGGGCCAGGACACAGGTCTTTTCTCCGGCAGATCTGCTGGTGGTTTGATCTGCTGACCTTTTGGTTAGCAGCTGAGCACTTAACCACTGCGCCACCAGGACTTGTTTGTGGTCAGCTAGCCCCATCCAAGTACACAGAGCTTCCAATCTGAGTTTTTAGTGCCCTACTCAAATAAGAGCAGACAAACAAGCATCACCAAACATCTGAGGAAAGCTTCTAACATGAAAGACAAGGCATAATCAAGCAGAAAAAAAAAAAACTTGAAGGAAATAGTCTATCTGAAAGTAGAAACCTTAAAACTATCATTAATAAGAGATAAGAAAAGATATTATATTCATGAAATAAGATATTGTGTTCACATTCATATTGATGCATGCTACATTGTGGATGAACCTTGAAAACATTATGCTAAGTGAGAAAAGCCAGACACTAAAGGCCACATATTGTACGATTTCATTAATATGAAGTGTCCAGAATAGGGAAATCCATAGCAACAGAATGCATATTGATGGTTGCTAGGGGCTGGGAGGAGAGGAGAATAGGGACTGACTGCTTCATAGGCACAGGGTTTTCTGCTGGGGTGATGAAAATGTTTTGGAACTAGATGGAGGTGGTGGTTGTACAACATTGTGCATGTACTAAATGCCACTGAATTGTACACTTTAAAATGGTTAATCTTATGTGAATTCCATCTAAAAAAAAAACACCTCAATACAAAGATTTGAATTTAAAGTTAAGGAACTCTCCCAATAGTAAAGCAAAAACCAGTTTCAATGTGATACTTTAGAATACTGGGGACAAAGAAAAGCCCCTATAAGTGTTCTGAGAGGAGACACCAATTTTACACGAAGGTTTGAGATCAGAATGGCTCCTGACTTCTCAGCTGTAACACTGGAAGCTAGAAGGCAATAAAGCAACGCCTTTAAACTTGTGAGAGAAATAGTTTCCTACCTGGAATTCTAACAAACACTGCCATACTATCAGTTGAGTGTGAGGGTTGAATAAAGATATTTTCAGGCATGTAAGATTAGAGAAATTTTACCTCCCATATGTCTTTCTCAGGAAACTCTGGAGGATATTGCCTCACCAAAACAAGAGTATAAACGAAGATGAACACAGCATCCAAGAAACGGGGGATCCAACCCAAGAGAGGTGGAGGGGATCCCTAAAATTACGGGGAAGGTAAATCCCAAAATAGTAGCCATGGAGCAGACCTGGAGAAACAGATCCAAATTGGAGCAGGTCACATGGCTCCACAAGAGACTTCTTAAGAAGGTGAAATAATAGTAAATCTAATGCGTTTGAATATGAGAGATTTGCCTAACTGAGAGAGAGTCTGAGGGTATATACTTGGGAAACCAAACAAATAAAAAAAGGACAACTATTAACTTCAGGAAAAAACAAAATATTGTAAAGGAAAGGAAGAGTAATCATAGTATATTACTTATTTGATCAGTGAATAACATTTACATTTACTGATCTAACCAGAATTAGAATATAACCATATGGGAAGCCTGGAGGGATGGGAAATGTGTATGTGTGTAGTTGTGGGGAAGGGTAGGGAATGAAGTAGAGCTTATCATTATCTCCCATAAGGAAAAGTCAATAGATAATATCCAAAACTGAAAAATCAAGAAGAATGTAATTTAGAGTTATGGAGTTAAATGCCAAAAGAATTGGTTAAAAGAATTGAAATGGCTGCTTCTGATGATCAGAAAATTGGAAAAAGAGGGTTTTTATATCAATCATTGTAGAACTATTTGACTTTTAAAACTCTGCGCAAGAACACATTTGATTTTAAAAACAAAATTTTTTTTTTTTTGTGCTTTAAGTGGAAGTTTACAGTTCAAGTCAGTTTCTCATAAACAAATTTATACACAGGTTGCTATGTGTGTATAGCTGCTCTCCCTTTAATGTGACAGCCCATTCCTCCTTTCCACCTTGGATTTCCTGTGTCCATTCAACCAGCTCCTGTCCCTTTTTGCCTTCTCATCTCGCCTCCGGACAGGAGCTGCCCATTTAGTCTCATGTATCTACTTGAGCTAAGAAGTACTCCCTTCACGAGTATCATTTTATGTCCCATAGTCCAGTCTAATCTTTGTCTGAAGAGTTGGCTTTGGGAATGGTAAAAATGAAATTTTTTAAAAAATACAAGAAATCGGGAATTATTGGGATGCAGACAAGGGTGTGCTGGAGGTGGCTCATACTTAGCTTGCTACAGCTGGCTGTTAAATTTTCGGGAATTTCATGAGCTGGTTGTTAAGCATAGCAGTTATTAAAAATTAAATTGTATAAACTTACAACTAAGTAAATTATGTTTAAAACAAAGATAATAACTATACAAAGCTCATCACTTCCTAAATATTTTACATTTTACTGTTATCTGTGCTCTTGAAGTTATTTACACCTATTGTATCTGTATAGTGGAAGTGCAATAATATATAATGGTGTGCTACTGGACGTCTCTTCCTAACTCCACGTTCAGTAACGTCATGCTGGTAACTTGAAATCAGCCATGCAGGGATGTTTATACTATGGAAATCGGTAAACACTACAAATCAGAGTCTTCTTATTTTTTCCCAGAGAGCTGGTTACTAAACATTTATGAGCACACCACTGGATGCAGAGCCATTGGTCCCCTATAAGAAGAGATACTTCCTTCACTTCCACTAGAAAGAAGAAGAGAGGATAGTAGTGGATTCAAATAAATTTAGTCAGTGAGAAGAGGGTATAGGGAGAAAGGATGGAGTCCAAGGAGTTACTGCCTGATGCTTCTATTTTTTATTTAAAATCTCAGTTTGCTCAACTATAAATTGGGGAAAATGACTATCTCCTGGGGTTATTGTGAAGATTAAATTAAATGAAATATATAAAGTATCTGGCATTTGAGTGTTTAGTAAACGTTAGTTTCCTTCCATGCTTTCTCCTTCATTAGTTAGCGATAACCAATGACACGGCCACAGCCATTGTAGTCTACGTGAATGGTGTTCCCTGGAGATGTGCAGAGAAAACCCATCTGGTGGCCCTGCAATGGCATGTGGACCAGAGGAGTCATTTGGGGTGATGATGTTGAGAACTATTACTAGACTAGTCCTGGTCAAAATTGGAAGCAGATAAAATGTGTCTCCCCCATCGCCTATAAGCTCTTTTCCTTCCCCCCATCACAGTCTTCCCCCACCCCTCAAGGAAGAATTATCCCAGAATAATGTAGTGATTAACAGCATAAAGTCTGGAGTCAGTCAGGCCTGGGTTTGAAAATGGACTGCACCACTTATTACATGTACGAGACAAGTTACTTAACCTCTCTGGGCTTCGGCATTCTCTGTCAAATGGAAATATAGTAGGCCATTCTTTAGAAGGTTGTGAGAATTGAATGAGATAATGTACATAAACACATTACGATGCTTGACACTTTAATGAATGGCACAATTTTTTTATGTTTTGTATTTATTTTTTTGTTTATTGTTATAGTTTAAATGAAGTTTACATTTCAAGTTAGTCTCCCATACAAAAATTTATACATACCTTGTTATGTGACCCTAATTGCTGTCCCCATACTGTGACAGCGCAATCCTCCTTTGCACCCCTGATTCCCCATGTCCATTCAACCAGCTCCTAACACTCTCTGCCTTCCCATCTCACCTCCAGACAGAAGCTGCCCATTTAGTCTCTTGTATCTACTTGAGCTAAGAGGCACACTCCTCACAAGTATCACTTTATGTCCGACAGTCCAGTCCA
>NW_004444036.1:8415630-8417714 GCF_000243295.1 Trichechus manatus latirostris
GGAACCCAAGGTTGAGTAAGGATATTCTTAATGTGTTGTGAGATTGTTAACCATTGTCATAGGGCAACATGTGTACTAACTGTTAAATGAGGAACTATTTTGTTGTGTAAGCCTTCATCTAAAGTGAGAATAGCAACACAATTGGAAGAGCGTAGTCGATGTCACTGAACTGTGCATGTAGAAATTTCTGAAATGGTGTATCTTTGGCTACGTATATTTTCACCAAAAAAAAAAAAAAAGGTCCTCCAAGGTCGAGAAGGGAGAGTGTTGACATGTCGTGGGGTTGTTAACCAGTGTCATAAAACAGTATGTGTACTGACTGTTTATTGAGAAACTATTCTGTGAACCTTCACCTAAAGTACAATTAAAAATTAAAAAAAAAACTTTTTACTGTTAAATTGTTATTGTTGTTGTTAGGTGCTGTCAAGTCTGTTCTGACTCATAGTGGCCCTATAGGACAGAGTAGAACTGCCCCATAGAATTTCCAAGGAACAGCTGGTGAATTCAAACTGCCAACCTTTTGGTTAGAAGCCGAGCTCTTAACCACTACGCCACCAGGGCTCCTACTGTTAAATATAACACAGCTATAGAAAATCATATAAAACAAATGTCGATCTTAATGAATTATTGTAAGGCAAGACACCTTTGTAACTACCATCTATGTCAGAAGAAAGAACCATGAACACTACAAGCCCTCCACTTGTTTCCCATCCTGTATGATTAACCAGGAGCCTTGATGGTGCAGCAGTAAAGTGCTCAGCTGCTAATTGAAAGGTTGGCAGTTCGAACCCACCAGTGGCTCCGCGGTAAAAAAGATCTGGTGATCTACTTCTATAAAGAGTATAGCCTAGGAAACCCTACGGGGCAGTTCTACTCTGTCCTGTAGTATCACTATGAATGGAATCAACTTGACGGCAATGGGTTTGGTTTTTATTTTTATTTTTATTTTTTTTTTAATTATGCTTTAGGTGAAAGTTTACAGAGCAAATTAGTTTCCCATTCGATAGTTTGTGCATAAAGTGTTCCATGACATTGGTTGCATTCCCCACAATGTGTCAGCACTCTCCCCATTTCCACCCTGGGTTCCCCATTTCCTTTCGTCCTGACTTTCTACCCCTTCCTGCCTTCTCATCTTTGCTTTTGGGCAAATGTTGTCCTTTTGATCTCGTATAATTGATTGTTCTAAGGAACACTCGGAATGGTGTTATTCTTTATTTTATGGTCTTGTCTGTTTTTGGCTGAAAGGTCATCTCCGGGAAAGGCTTCATTCAGTTCCAGGTCAGGAGGGTGTCTTAGGGCCATAGTGTCCAGGGTTCCTCCAGTCTCTGTCAGACCAGTAAGTCTGGTCTTTTTTGGGAATTTGATTTTTTGTTCTACATTTTTCTCCTGCTCTTTCTGGGACCTTCTGTTGTGATCCCAGTAGGTAGTGGTTGTTGCTGTTAGGTGCCATCGAGTTGGTTCTGACTCATAGTGACCCTATGTACAACAGAACGAAACACTGCCTGGGCCTGTGCTGTCCTCACAATCGTTGCTAGGTGTGAGCCAATTGTTGCAGCCACTGTGTCAATCCCCGTCTTTGAGAGTCTTCCTCTTTTTCACTGACCCTCTACCAAGCATGATGTCATTCTCCAGGGACTGGTTCCTCCTAATAACATGTCCAAAGTATGTGAGACGAGGTCTCACCATCCTTGCTTCTAAGGAGCATTCTGGCTATACTTCTTCCAAGACACATTTGTTCTTTCTTCTGGCAGTTAATGGTATATTCAGTATTCTTCGCCAACACCGTGATTCAAATGCATCAATTGTTCTTTGGCCTTCTTTATTCATTGTCCAGCTTTCAGATGCATATGAGTCGATTGAAAACACCGTGGCTTGGATTAGGCGAACCTTAGTCCTAAAGTGACATCTGTGCTTTCTAACACTTTAAAGAGGTCTTTTGCAGTAGATTTGCCCAGTGCAATATATCGTTTGATTTCTTTTTTTTTTCCTTTTTTTTTTTTATTGTACTTCAGGTGAAGGCTTACAGAACAAATAGTTTCTCATGAAACAGTAATACACATATTGTTTTATGACATTGGTTAACA
>NW_004444036.1:8425897-8457424 GCF_000243295.1 Trichechus manatus latirostris
GGAGAGACGGCGTGGTGCTTCTGCCTAGAGTGCCATTTTGCCGGAAGTCTCTCATTTGATTTCTTGACTGCTGCTTCCTTGGGTGTTGATTGTGGATCCAAGTGAAATGAAATCCTTGACAACTTCAGTCTTTTCTCTGTTTATCATGATGCTGCTTATTGGTCCAGTTGTGAGGATTTGTGTTTTCTTTATGTTGAGGTGTAATCCATGCTGAAGGCTGTGGTCTTTGATCTTCATCAGTAAGTGCTTCAAGTCCTGTTCACTTTCAGCAAGCAAGGTTGTGTCACCTGCATATCACAGGTTGTTAATGAGTCTTCCTCCAATCCTGATGCCCCATTCTTCTTCATATAGTCCAGCTTTTTGGATTATTTGCTCAGCATACAGATTGAATAAGTATTTTAAAAGAATATAACCCTGAAGCACTCCTTTCTTGACTTTAAACCACGTAGTATTCCCTTGTTCTGTTCTAATGACTGCCTCTTGATCTGTGTACAGGTTCTCATGAGCACAATTAAGTGTTCTGGAATTCCCATTCTTCACAGTGTTATCCATAATTTGTTATGATCGACACAGTTGAATGCCGGGCACTATGTAGTTCTTCTGGTCTCAAGATCACGTAGGCTGTAGTTCATGTGGTCCATTAGTCCTTTGTGCTAATTGCTTCTTTAAGTCTTTGGTTTCCTTCATTCTCCTTTGCTCAGGATGGGAAGAGACCAATAGTTGTATCTTAGATGGCCGCTTGCAAGCTTTTAAGACCCCAGACACTATTTACCAAAGTAGGATGCAGAACATTGTCATCATGAACTATGATGTGCCAATTAACGTAGATGTCCTGGAGTCTGTGGTCCTTTGCCTTCAAGCCTAGGAACTTTGTCCTGTGAGGTGTTTTGTTATATCTAAGAAGTTCCCATGACTGTGCCCCTTGTGTGCTCTATTGTCAATATTAATATACATGGAGGACCTACAATTATGTATATAGAAATATCCACAACCAAACCTATATCTGCAGTGGATATGCTCCTTTACACCCTCCAACACCTATTTAGCATACCCATCTACCTATGTGGTGCGGTGGTTAAAAGTTCAGCTGCTCACCAAAAGGTCAGCAGTTTGGATCCACCAGCCGCTCTTTGGAAACCCTATGGGGCAGTTGTACTCTGTCCTATAGGGTCGCTATGAGACAGAATTGACTCGATGGTAACAGGTTTGGTTTTTGGTTTTCGGTTTTTTATCTACCTATGTATCCATTCGTAAATTATTGTTTGTTAATACTATTATTGCAGGATTGTATATGTTGTAGTAATTACCAACCCCCCTGCTATTGAGTTGATTCCGACTCATAGCGACCCTACAGGACAGAGTAGAACTGCCCCATAGGGTTTCCAAGGAGTGGCTGGTGGATCCGAACTGCCAATCTTTGGTTAGCAGCCAAACGCTTAACCACTGTGCCACCAGTAATTACCGTAGTTGCCCTTTATTCTTGGGTTCCTCTCAGTTTCTTCCTTTGCCTTGGTCACGTTGTGCTGACTTCCCCCATATTGTGTATTGCCTTTAACAGGTGCCTTCTATCTAGCTGGTAATTTTCCCTCCCTCCTCCTCCCATCCCTGGTAACCATCAAAGATTTTTTTTTTCTGTGTGTAAACCTTTTCTTGTTTTTTTTATAATAGAGATCTCATACAATATTTGTTCTTTTGTGACTGACTTATTTCATTCAACATAATGTCCTCCAAATTCATCCATGTTGTGAGATGTTTCACAGATTTGTCCTTATGGGTTTGGGTTTTTTTTTTTAAGAGTAACCATACTTTTATGGTAATCACTTAAGTACTTTATGGTTTCATCACCTAAGTATGCATCCATGAATGCTATAGTTTAACTATGCCTACTATTTTTATATGTCTTTTACCTCTTTTTAATCTGTAGGTTTCCTCTTCCACCTCTTTTTTCCCCCATTGCAGTTCATGGACAAAACTGTTTCATTCATCCTGTAGTATTTCTCATGATCTAGATTTAGCTGATTGAATTCCCGTTTAACACATTTCTCTGTCCTCTGTATATTTCCTGTAAATTGGTAGTTGGATCTAGAGACCCATTCTTTATTATAAACAACAATGACAACAACAAAAATACCTCAACAGATATATATTGAGCAGCTGTTACATGCCTGAATAGGATACTACAAAAATATGAAGTAATTTTTAAGGACTTTCATCATTTCAAGCAACTGACAAGATCTTCTCAAGGGACAGATTGTTAGAGTTCACTCAATATTAGCTGGATCGACAACTCAGAAGGCATTTCCAAAGGTGTTAGGCCTTATGTGTGAAATATATACTAACTGACGAAGAGACTCCTGACAATGGCATAAAAGTTATGCAGCAGTATCCTCCTGGAGAGATTATTAACTGCAAAACCATTTGTATAAAAATCTCTGTCCGTCTTTCAAGGCTGATTTTAACAATGGTATGTTTACCAAGCACCACTGAAAATGATTGCAAATTTCATAGAAATGGTTTGCTGGAACTCAGCAATAAAGGATTTTTAAAGAAGAAAAAATGCATTACATATTTCTCAATAATCATGGTTCTTTAAGTGAAAAAGGAGACAGAATCAAAAAATTCTATAACTTGGTGCTCTATATAACTCTTTCCTATGATAAACCAATAATAGAGTCTCCCTAATTAATGCTAATTATTTATAGAATAATATTGACAATGTGAAGAAAGTGTTGATTTGCTTAAAGTCAAATATCAAGTCTTCTTCTTCATGAATGATACTTGGCTAAATTATTTATTTTTTTAAAAAGCCGTTGCCATGGAGTTGATTTCAACTCATGGAGACTCCATGTGTTTCAGAGTAGAACCGTGTATAGGGTTTTCAAGGCTGTGACCTTTCAGAAGCAGATTGTCAGGCCTTTCTTGCAAGGTGCTTCTGGGTGGATTCTAACCACCAACCTTTTAGCTAGTAGCTGAGTGCTTAACTGTGCCACCCAGAAACTCTAAATAATTTTAAGGATGATTTAGTTTCAAATTGTTTTGTGGCTTATTGTCATGATATACAGGTGAGCATATATACTATGTTTGTAAAATCAGTGACATTTTAATAGCATGAGAACTTACTTTGCCTCCACTAATAAATCTTTTCTTAGAAGCGAGATAAGATGCTCAGATTTGTGGACCAAGAAGATGTGAAAAAATGAAGGTTGTCCAAAAACTGAAATTTTTCAACCCTGGTCTATAAATTTACAGTATTATATTTGACTATGATTCATAGAAATGACATTAAAATTTAAAATATTCATATGTACCATTTTTTAAAGTTCTCCAAGAGTAAGTAATTTCCTTCTGTATTTTTGGAAAAGTGAATATTCATTTCTCCCTGGTAATATTAAATTATGACAATCTTTGGCATTAAAATTAACTTGTCAAATTTAATTCTCCAAAATTCTCCAGTATTTGCAGAGATATGAGAAACTTACAAAAATGAAAATAACAAGATACAGTGGTTATGGACCACAGTATAAAATAAATACCAAAAATTATACCATTCTGTATGGAAGAATATTAAGAAAGAATCAAACACAACCTTAGCGTATTTTGGATCAATAATTATTATAGATTTCTATAAATAAAAAGCCTCCAGTTTTAAAAGATGTTGGATCAGCATTTCCGGAAATCTATGACTAATGCCATTATACTGTCTGTCCCAGGGAGTTTTGTTATGACATCATCTTTTGAGAAACTTTAAATATTAATCCGTAGGTTATTCTCAGCATGCAATCCATTACTTTTTTCTCATTCAGGGTACTTTTTCATTTAGCACAAATAAGTTGATATAATTCTTTTAACATGCTAAAGTAAATAGGAACAGATGATAAATATTCAAGTTAGCATTAATTTTAAGTGAGTAAAAATGCTCTATGCAAAGACTATGCATTGCCAGTCTCTTTTTGCCTTCACGAACTATTTCTGAAGGCACAGCATCAAAGGAATATTATTTTCAACAAAAATTTAACAGGTGTCATTCCCAGGAATATTTTTCTATAGTTTGAGTAATTTTGAAATAAATCATGGTATTCGTATTTCCCTTCTAAAGCATACACATCTTTCTCTGGAAGGTAATTTTTCTCACTGTATCTCCAAAATATAATTTCCACATCCAGCTATGGCAGATGCTGTAGGTGCCCGGCCCATATCCCCCTGCCCTTACCACTCAGTGCCAGTCTGACTTCCAACTTACCAGCCCCTGAACTTCCTCTTTTAGGGCATTCTGCTGCTGCTGGAGCCCACCTTGATGCTTATGTAGCAGGTCAGAAGAACCTGGGAATTAATGCCCCTCAGGAGTAGTTCTCAATGCCTGAGAGAAGCACAGTCTATAAAAGAAAAAATTAATAGATTGGACTTTATAAAAATTAAAAAACTTTTGCCCCGTAGAAGACCCTATTAAGAGGATGAAAAGACAAACTACAGACTGGGAGAAAATATTTGCAAACCACATGTTCAACAAAGGACTTGTAGCTAGAATATATAAAGAACTCTCAAAACTCTACAGTAAAAATACAAACAATCCAGTTAGCAAATGTGCAAAACATTTCACTGAAGAGGCACATAAGATGGCAAATAAGCACATAAAAAGATATTGGATATTATTAGCCAAATTGAAACCACAATGAAATATCACTGCATATCTATCAGAATGGCTACAATAAAAAATAGTGATAATACCCAGTGCTGGTGGGGATGCAGAGAAAATAGGTTATTCATTCATTGCCGCGGGCATGTACAATGGTACAGCCACTCTGGAAAATAAGAGTTTCTTACAAAACTAAGCATGCACTAACCATACAACTCAGTAATCACACTGTTAGGCATTTAACCCAGAGAAATGAAAATTTATGTCTAGACAAAAGCCTGTACACAAATGTTCATAGCAAATTTATTCATAATAGCAAAATACTAGAAACAACCCGAATGTCCTTCAGTATGTGACTGGTTGAACAAACTCTGGTACATCTATACTGTGGAATCCTACTTAGCAATAAAAAGGATTGAAGTGTTGATACGTGCAAAAACCTGCATGGACCTCAAGGGAATTATTATTAGTGGGAAAAAAAAAAGTCAATCTCAAAGGTTATATTAAGTATGATTCCATTTATATACATGACATTCTTTTTAAAAATTATTTTGTTGTTGAGAATATACACAGCAAAACATATGCCAATTCATCACTTTTCTGCATATACAATTTAGTGACATTGATTATATTCTGCGAGTTATGCAACCATTCTCACCCTCCTTTTCTGAGTTGTTCCTCCCTCTTTGACATAAACTCACTGCCCCCTAAGGTTCCTATCTAATCTTTCCAGTTGCTGTTGTCAATTTATCCCATATAGATAGTTCTTAAAAGAGCGTAATGCTCAAGGCAGACCTTTTTTACTAGTTAAGCTAAACCATTGTTCGGTTTTAAGATGACTTCAGGGGATATTTTTGGTTTAAGGTTTAAAGATTATCTCAGGGCAGTAGTTTCAGGGGTTCATATAACCTCCTGGCTCCAGGAAGTCTGGATTCCATGAGGATTTGAAATTCTGTTCTGCACTGTCCACTTTTTGGTTAGGATTCTTACATGGAATCTTTGATCAAAATGTTCCGTAATGGTAGCCGGGCACCACCCAGTTCTTCTGGTCTCATGGCAAAGGAAGCAGTTGTTCATGGAGACAATTAGCCACACATTCCATATCTTCCTCCCATTTCTGACTCTCTTTCTTCCTGTTTCTCTAGATGAATAGAGATCACTAGTTGTGCCTTGGATGGCCTCTTGCAAGCTTTTAAGACACCAGGCACTACGCATCAAACTAGGAGGTAGAACAGAATCACTAAACATATTACTTGGCCAATGAACTAGGATGTCCCATAAAACCATGACCCTAAACCTCCAAACCAAGAAACTAAATCCCATGAGGTGTTTGGTTGTACATAAGCAGCCTCAGCAACTACTGGCTTTGTTTGTTGTTGTAAATATTATCTACCACAAAACTTTTGCCAATTCAACTTTCTACAGGTGTACAACTTATTGACAGCAATTACAATAATCAGCTGTGCAACCCTACCCTTAATCCATCACCGTTAACCTCTCCTTTCCCCACCTCCTGCCCCTGGTAACCACTAGGAAACTTTGTTGTCTATATATTTGCCTTTTCTTATCTTTTTATATAAGTGAGGTCATACAGTATTTGTCCTTTTGTGATTTGACTTATTTTACTCAGCAAAATGGTACAGACATCATGGAAAACAGTGTGGCAGTTCCTCAAAAAACTAAAAATGGAACTACCATATGATGCAGCAATTCCACTCCTAGGTATATACCCAAAAGACTTGAAAAGCAGAGACTCAAACAGACACTTGTACACCAATATTCATCGTAGCACTATCACAGTAGACAAAAGGTAGAAACAGTCTAAATGCCCATCAACAGATGAATGGATAAACAAAATGTGGTACATACATAAAATGGAATACTACTCAACCAGTAGGCGAAATGAAGTCTTGGTACATGCTACGGTATGGATGGAGCTGGAAGACATTATACGGAATGAAACAAGTCAATCACAAAAGAACAAATATTGTATGACCTCAGTTATATAAAAAGACAAGAAAAGGTAACTATGTAGAGACCAAAGTTTATTAGTGGTTACCAGGGGCAGGATAAAGGGGGGAAAAGGAGGATTAACAGTGATAGAAAAATTGCATTGATTAAGGGTAGGGTAGCACAGCTGATTATTGTAATTGCTGTTATTAATTTTACACTTGTAAGAAGTTAAATTGGCAAAAGTTGAGTGATAGGTATATGTACAAAAACGACAAAAAAAGAGTAGCAGCTGAGGCTGCTTATGTATAACCAAACACTTCATGGGATTTGGTTTCTTGGTTTGAAGGTTAAGGGTCATGGTTTCATGGGACATCCCAGTTCATTGGCCTAATAACATGTTTAGTGCTTCTGTTCTACCACCTAGTTCATTGCATGGTGCCTGGAATCTTAAAAGCTTGCAAGAGGTCATCCAAGGCACAACTAGTGATCTCTGTTCATCTAGAGAAACAGGAAGAAAGAGAGTCAGAAATGGGAGGAAGATATGGAATGTGTGGCTAATTGCCTCCATGAACAACTGCTTCCTTTGCCATGAGACCAGAAGAACTGGGTGGTGCCTGGCTACCATTACGGAACATTTTGATCGAAGATTCCATGTAAGAATCCTAACCAAAAGGTGGACAGTGCAGAACAGAATTTCAAATCCTCATGGAATCCAGACTTCCTGGAGCCAGGAGGTTATATGAACCCCTGAAACTACTGCCCTGAGATAATCTTTAAACCTTAAACCAAAAATATCCCCTGAAGTCATCTTAAAACCGAACAATGGTTTAGCTTAACTAGTAAAAAAGGTCTGCCTTGAGCATTACGCTCTTTTAAGAACTATCTATATGGGATAAATTGACAACAGCAACTGGAAAGATTAGATAGGAACCTTAGGGGGCAGTGAGTTTATGTCAAAGAGGGAGGAACAACTCAGAAAAGGAGGGTGAGAATGATTGCATGACTTGAAGAATATAATCAGTGTCATTAAATGGTACATGTAGAAACTGTTGAATTGGTGTATGTTGTGCCATGTATATTCTCAAAAACAAAATAAAATTTAGAAAAAAAATTTTTTTTCCACAACTGTTTTCTTCTTGCAAGAATTTTCTTGGTATAGCTTTTTGGTCCAATTTTATTTTTAAACTTTGCTTGTCATTTATATGTTTTTTTAATAAACAGCCTATGTCTATATTTTATATTATTTTCCCAACCTGAGAGTCTGTAATCTTCTAAAATAAGAAATTTAATCCATTTATGGTTATTCTGACAACTTATTTTTGGTCTTATTTACAGTATTTTATGTTGTCTGCTTTTTATGTGTTACTGATGTTTCACATCTTTTTTCCTTTTGCTAGTATGGTCCACTTTTCATCGATCTCCATTTTTCTTCAAGTGATTTGTAAGATTTGTATTATTTTTATTGTACTACTTTTATCCTTAATATTTTAATTTGCTTATTTGAAACTATATAATATTTAATTATGAGAAATAAAAATTATTTATGTCCACCCTGCTTGCTCTTCAGGACATTTACCACACTTTAATTTCCTTCTCTTGCCCTGTTCTTGTTAGGTGCCATCAAGTCAGTTCCAACTTTCAGCGACCCTGTGTACAACAGAATGAAACACTACCCAATCCTGCACCATCCTCACAATTGTTGTTACGTTTGAGCCCATCATTGCAGCCACTGTGTCAATCCATCTCATTGAGGGTCTTCCTCTTTTTCACCAACCCTCTACTTTACCAACATGATGTCCTTTTCTAGGGCCTGGTCCCTCCTGATAACATGTCCCAAGTATGTGAGACGAAGTCTCACCGTCCTTGCATCTAAGGAGCATTCTGGGTGTACTTCTTCCAAGACAGATTTGTTCGTTCTTCTGGCAGTCCATGGTATATTCAGTATTCTTCCCCAACACCATAATTCAAAGGCATCAATTCTTCTTTGGTCTTCCTGATTCATTGTCCAGCTTCGCATGCATATGAGGGGATTGAAAACATCATCACTTGGATCAGGCGCACTTTAGTCCTTAAAGTGACATCTTTGCTTTTTAACACTTTAAAGAGGTCTTTTGCAGCAGATTTGCCGAATGCAACATGCCATTTGATTTCTTGACTGCTGTTTTCATGGGTGTTGATTTTGGATCCGAGTAAAATGAAATCCTTGATAACTTCAATCTTGTCTCTGTTTATCATGATGTTCCTTATTGGTCCAGTTGTGAGGATTTTTGCTTTCTTTATGTTGAGGTGCAATCCATACAGAAGGCTGTGATCTTTGATCTTCATCAGTAAGTGCTTCAAGTCCTCTTCACTTTCAGCAAGCAAGGTTGTGTCATCCACATATCGCAGGTTAATGAGTCTTCTTCCAATCCTAATGCTGCATTCTTCTTCATATAGTCCAGCTTCTCAGATTATTTGCTCAGCATACAGATTGAATAAGTATGGTGAAAGGATACAACCCTGATGCACAGCTTTCCTGACGTTAAACCACGCAGTATCCCCTTGTTCTGTTTGAGTGACTGCCTATTGGTCTATGCACAGGTTCAACATGAGCACAATTCAGTATTCTGGAATTCCCATTCTTCGCAGTGCTATCTGTAATTCGTTATGATCCACATAGTCAAATGCCTTTGCACAGTCAATAAAACACAAGTAAACGTCTTTCTGGTATTCCCTCCTTTCAGCCAAGATCCATCTGACATCAGCGTGTGACATCTTCTGAATCTGGCTTGAATTTCTGGCAGTTCCCTGTTGTTGTACTTCTGCAACCGTTTTTTTAATTATCTTCAGCAAAATTTTACTTGCATGTGATATTAATGATATTGTTCCATAATTTCCACATTCTGTTGGATCACCTTTCTTTGGGATGGGCACAAATATGGATCTCTTCCAGTAGGTTGGCCAAGTTGCTGTCTTCCGAATTTCTTGGCGTAGACAAGTGAGCGCTTCCAGGGTTGCATCCCTTTGTTGAAACATCTCAGTTGGTGTTCCGTTAATTCCTGGAGCCTTGTTTTTTGCCAGTGCCTTCAGTGCAGCTTGGACCTCTTCCTTCAGTACCATCGGTGCCTGATCATATGCTACCTCCTGAAATGGTTGGACGTTGACCAATTCTTTTTGGTACAGTGACTGTTTGTATTGCTTCCATCTTCTTTTGATGCTTCGTGCATTGTTCAGTATTTTGCCCATAGAATCCTTCAATATTGCAACTCGAGGCTTGAATTTTTTCTTCAGTTCTTTCAGCTTGAGAAATGCCAAGTGTGTTCTTCCCTTTTGGTTTTCTAACTCCAGGTCTTTGCACATTTCATTATAATACTTTACTTTGTATTCTCGAGCCACCCTTCAAAATCTTCTGTTCAGCTGTTTTACTTCATCATTTCCTCCTTTGGCTTTAGCTACTCTACGTTCAAGAGCAGTTTCAGAGTCTCTTCTGACATCCGTTTTAGTCTTTTCTTTCTTTCCTATCTTTTTAATAACCTTTTGCTTTCTTCATATATGATGTCCTTCATGTCATCCTACAACTCATCTGGTCTTTGGTCATAGTGTTCAATGCGTCAAATCTATTATTGAGATGGTCTCTGAATTCAGGTGGGATATACTAAAGGTTGTATTCTGGCTCTCCCAGACTTGTTTTAATTTTCTTCAGCTTCAGCTTGAACTTGCATATGAGCAATTGATGGTCTGTTCTGCGGTCGACCCCTGGCCTTGTTCTGACTGATGTTATTGAGCTTTTCCATGGTCTCTTTCCACAGATGTGGTCGATTTGATTCCTGTGTATTCCATCTGGTGAGGTCCACGTGTACATTCGCCGTTTATGTTGTTGATAAAAGATATTTTCAGTGAATAGGTCATTAGTCTTACAAAATTCTGTCATGTGATCTCTCCCTTTACCCTACACCCACATATATATATATGTTTTGTTTAAACAATCTGAGTTTTAATTTTTATATCTTACCTCTTTTTCCAAAATTGCTTTTTGTTACAATTATATTATGAAAAAGTATGCGTATTTAACTATTGCTTTTATTGGATTCATTTCATACCAATATTTCTCCTATCTTGAGCTTGCCTCATTCTGATTAATTTTTCATATGGCATTATTGCTTCCAGTTATCTTTTCAGAAAGTAGCATAACTTCTTAAATGTCTGAAAATGTTTGCCTTTGCACAATGAAGAATAGCTTAAACAAGGGTTGAATATAGAGTCTCATTTCTTTTTTGACAGAACTCCATATTTTCTATCATTTGGTTCCAGACTTGAAGTTCTGTGCTAGGAAATTAATACTTAATAGTATTTTGGTCAGATTGAAATGACAGATCAACAGTGACAATGAACAAAGCAATATGATAATGAACTTTTTAAAATGAAGTTTTGTTTTCTTTTCTTTCATTCATTTCCTTTCTGACTTTACTAAAACTCTCTACATTTTAGCCAGTGTTGAAGTGTATTGATTGAATACGTTTAATTCTGCAAGTAAAAAGATGAATAATAATTTTCAAAGAGGAGGAAAATAATTTAGCCCTTTAATCCCTGTTTTTCCGCTTCTGATAACTAAGAAATCGTGGATGTCTAGTCAAGCATGACTATGGTTGTAATCTTCACTTAGAAAATTGGGCCTGGGAAAAATATTCTCAGTAAGTAATGAAAAAAATTTAACTGCTTTATTAAGGTATAATTCATATACAGTAAATTGCACATGTTGAAAGAGGATAATTTGATAAGTTTTGACATATCTATATACCCATATACCATTACCACAATCAAGATATGTTTCCTTGTGCCACTTTAGTCCCTTCCTTCTGCTCCTCCCAGCCCTCATCCCCAAACAACCACTCATCTGCTTTCTGTCAGTATAAGTTAGTGTTTTCTAGAGTTTTATATACATGGAATAAAACAGCACATGCTCTTCTTTGTATGTGTTCTTTCACTCAGTTATTTTGAGATATGTCCATGTTGTTGCATGTATCAATAGTTTATTCTTTTTTTATTTCTGCGTAGTATTCCATTGTTTGGATACTCCACAGTTTGTCCATTCACCTGCTGATGGACATTTAGGTTGTATACAGTTTTTGGCTATTACAAATAAAATTCCTTTAAACTTTTATGTACAAGTCTTCGTGTGGACATAGGCTTTTAGTTCTCTTGATATGGTCAATCTTCTTAATTTTATTCATTCAAATAGTGTGAAGTAGTATCTCATTGTGTTTTGAATTTGCAATTCCTTAATGACTAATGATGTTGAGCATCTTTTCATGTGCTTATTTGCCATTCATATATATTCCTTGGTGAGGTGTCTGGTCATATCTTTTGCCCATATTTTTGTTGGGTTATTTGTTTTCTTATTGTTAAATTTTAAGAGTTCTTATATATTCTGGATACAAGCCCTTTATCAGATATAGTCTTTGCAAAGATTTTCTCCCAGTTTGTGGCTTATCTTTTTATTCTCTCCACAGTGTCTTTTGAATAGCCCATCTTAATTTTGATGAAGTCCAATGAATCAGTTTGTATTTTTACAGATTATGCTTTTATTGTCCTATCTAAGAAATCTCAAGGTCACAAATAAGTTCCCCTGTGTTTTCTTCTGGAAGTTTTGTGAGGTGTGGATCCAATTACATTTTTTTTTTGCATGTGGATATCCAATTATTCCAGCACCAGTTATTGAAAAGGCTATTCTTTCTCCACTGCATTGTCTTTGCACCTTTGTCAAAAATAATTTGTCCATATATGTGTGGGTTTATTTCAGAACTCTCTATTCTGTTCCATTGATCTATTTGTCAATTCCTACCAAAAAAAAAAGCCTGCTAAGATTTTGAATGGGATTACATTGAAAATATAGATCAATGTGGGGAGAATTGATATCTTAATATTAGGTCTTCCAACCCATGAACAAAGTATATCTCTCCATTTATTTAGGTCTTCTTTAATTTCTCTCAGCAATACTGTGTATTTTGTAGTTTTCAGTATACAAGTCTTTCACACCTTTTGGCAGGCTTATTCCTAAGTATTTCATATTTTTTGCTGCTATTGTAAATACAGTTTTTTTTAATTCAATTTCTAATTGTTTGTGCTATTACGTAGAAATAAAATTGACTTTAGTATATTGTGTATCCTACAACATTACTAAACTCACTTATTAGTTCTAGTAGCCTTTTTGTAAATTACATCAGATTTTCTACATAGATTATCACATTGTCTATGAATAAAGACCATTCTACATCTTCTTTTCCAATCTAGATGCTTTTTTTAAAAAAAAAAAAAGCTTTATTGAGATATAATTCACATACCATACAATTCACCCATTTAAAGTATACAATTGATGGTTTTTAGCATATTCACAGAGTTGTGCAACCATCACTACAATCAGTTTTGAAACATTTTATACCTCAGAAAGAAACCCTGTACCTATTAGCAATCACTCTCCATTTCCCTCTCCTCCAGCCCTAGGCAACCACTAATCTACTTTCTATCGATTTGCCTTTTCTGGACATTTCATGGGGAGCCCTGGTGGTACAGTGGTTAAAATTCTCAGCTGCTAACCGAAAGGTAGGCATTCAAACCCACCAGCTTCTCCGTGGGAGAAAGATGCGGCAATCTGCTTCTGTAAAGATTACAGCCTTGGAAACCCTTTGGGGCAGTTCTACTCTGTCCCATAGGGCCGCCGTGAATTGAAATCAACTCGATGGCAGTGGCTTGGACAGTTCATATAAATGGAGTCATACAATATATGGTCTTTTGTGACTGGTTTCTTTCACTTAGCATAATGTTTTTAAGGTTTTATCCATGTTGTAGCATGTATCAGTACTTCAGTTTTTTTATGGCCAAATAATATGCTGTTGTATGGATATACCACATTTTGTTTATCCATTTGTCAGTTGATGAACATTTGGGTTGTTTCCACCTTTTGACTATTATAAATAATGCTGCTGTAAAGATTCGTGTACATATTTTTGTGTGGACATATGTTTTCAGTCCTCTTTGGTACACACCTAGGAGTGGGATTGCAGGGTCATATGGTAACTCTAAGTTTGTTTGAGGAACTGCCAGACTATTGTCCAAAGTGGCTGCATCATTCTACTTTCCCACCAGCAGTGTATGAGGGTTCCAACGTCTCTTCATTTTTGCCAAGACTTGTTATCTGACTTTTTGTTTCTAGCCATTCTGGTGGGTGTAAAGTGGTATCTCATGCTTTTGATTTGCATTTCCCTAATAACTAATGAGCCCTGGTGGCACAGTGGTTAAGCACTTGGCTGCTAATCGAAAGGTCAGCGGTTTGAACCCACCAGCTGCTCCAGGGGAGAAAGATGTGGCATTCTGCTTCTGTAAAGATTTGCAGCCTTGAAAACCCGTAGGGCAGTTCTACTTTGTTCTATAGGGTCGCTATGAGTCAGAATCAACTCGACAGCAAAGGGGTTAATAACTAATGATGCTAAGCATTTTTCATGTGCTTATTGACCATTTGTATATCTTCTTTGGAGAAAGTCTGTTCAGATCCTTTGCCTATTTTTTAATTGGTTATTTGTCCTTTTATTATTGAGTTGTAAGAGTTTATTATAAATTCAAGATATAAGTCCCTTATCGGATATATGACTTGCAACTACTTTCTCCCATTCTGTGAGTTGTCTTTTCATTTTCTTTTTTTTTTTTTTTTATTTCAGTCACATCCAAGAACTTTATTGGACGCAGGCGGCCCAAGCAGAGGGAAATGTTACATCCCCAGAAGTGTCAGCATACGGGAATCCCACAACACAACACGCTATGTAAGATTACCGTCGAGTGGAAGACGAGAGCTGCTCCACAGACATATGAACAGGTCAAATCTTTCATAAATACGCAGCCAGTGAAGAGAAAAATGACAAGTCTAAATTCATCCTTATACACAGAGCACTCTGGGAGCAGCTGGGGCCTGCTCCTCACTGGTAAGGGGCCTGGATGGGAAAGGAGTAGGCCCAGATGTCCACTGCTTTGGGTAGACACCGGGGGCAAGGTGGGCAACAGATAATGAGCACTAAGACACTGCATTTACAAGACCAACTACTGAGGGGTCAGCGGCCCAATGCATATGTGTCAGGCTGTTCATTCTGGAATGAGGAGGGAGGTAATCTTTACATCCTATTCTGTGGCTGCTGGGTGCAGAGAGGGGCTACTTTGTGGAGAGGATGAGGGCAACAATGAGGTTGTAGAGGCTGAGAACTTTGGTGAAGATGAAGATCAGGATCATGCCCACAATTAGTTGGGGCTGCTGGGCAGTGCCCCTACACTGGCATCCTCCACAATGCCAATGGCAAAGCCGGCTGCCAGCCCACTCAAGCTCACACTCAAGCCCACGCCCATTTGAAAGAAACTTCTGTAGAGGATCATGTTGTCATTCAGGGAGTTGGCAATGAGGAGGACCACCACCAGGCCGTAGACGGCGACAATGCTGGCCATGACCACTGGGGTGACGGACTTCATGATCCGCTTCGGCTGCATGGCCGACGTGACAGTGATGCCCGTGCCGCTCTTGGCTGTGCCATAGGCAACACCCAGGGCACTGAAGACCATGGCGGCCGAGGTGCCAAGGATGGCGAAAAAGGAGGTGTACTTGGGCCTCCACGGTCTAGGACATGTCTGCAGGTGGGGGAATGAGCTCAGTGGGCCCAAGGTGGGGCCAGCAGGTGCAGAGGCAAGGGGACCAGTGGTAGCAAAGGCTGTCTTTTCATTTTATTGATGGTATCCTTTGAAGAACTTTTTTTTTTTTTAAGTTTTGATGAAGTCCAATTTATCTATATTTTTCTTTGGTCAATCGTGCGTTTGGTGTCATGTCTGGAAAGGTTTTGCCAACCCCAAGGTCATGAACGTTTACTTCTATTTTTTTTTCTGAACACAGTTTTAGCTCTTACATTTATGTCTATGATCCATTTTAGTTAATTTTTGTGTATGATATAAGAAAGGGACTCAAATTCATTCTTTTGTGTGTGACTATCCAGTTGTTCCAGCTCTATTTGTTGAAGACTGTTTTTCCCCATTGAATGATCTTGGCACTCTTGTTGAAAATAATTGTCCATCAATGTAAGGGTTTATTTCTAGATGCTCAATTCTGTTCCATTGATTTATGTGTCTATCTGTTTGCCATTACCACACTGTTTGGATTACGGTAGGTAGCTTTGTAGTAAGTTTTGAAATTGGAAAGTGTGAGTCCTCCAACTTTGTTCTTTATCATGATTGTCTTGGCTATTCTGGATCTCTTTTAATTCCATCTGAAGTTAGGACTATCTTGTCCATTTCTGCAAAAATTTCTGCTGGTATTTTGATAGGAAATACATTGAATCTATAGATAAGTTTGGATAGTATTGCCAATATTAACTCTCTACATTTATTTATGTCCTTATTTTCTTTCAACAATGTTTGTAGCTTTCAGAGTACACGTTTTGAACTTCTTTTGTCAAATTTCTAAATATTTCATTCTTGTTGATGCTATTGTAAACAGAATTGTTTTCTCAATTTCATTTTCAGGTTGTTCATTGCTAGTGTATATAGACATACAATTAATATTTGTATATTAATCTTGTATCCTGCAATCTTGCTGAACTTGATTAGTTCTAATAGTACTTTAGTGGAGTCCTTAGGATTTTCTATATACAAAATCATGTCATATACAAATAGAGATAGTTTTACTTCTTTCTTTACAATCTGTATGCCTGCTATTTCATTTTCTTGCCTTATTCCTCTGGATAGAACCTCTAGTACAAGGTTGAGTAGAAGAGGTAAGAGTAGGCATCCTTGTCTTGTTCCTAATTTTGGAGGGAACGCGTTCAATCTTTTACCATTAAGTATGATATTAGCTGTAGGTCTTGTTTTCATAGATGCCTTTTATCAGATTAGGGAAATTCCCTTCTGTTCCTAGTTTATTGAGACTTTATATCAGGATTGATGTTGGATTCTGTTAAATGCTTTTTCTGCCTTTTTGAAATGATCGTATAGTTTTTAATTTTTAGTTTGTTAACATAGGGAATTACATTGATTTCCGAATGTTAAAGTAACTGCATTCCTGAGATAAACATCCCTTGCCGTGATGTATTTATTATCCTTTTACTATATTGTTGGACTTGATTTGCTATAATTTTATTTAGAGTTTCTGCATCTATGTTCATGGGGATTATTGGTCTATAATTTTCCTTTCTTGTAGTGTCTTTGTCTGGTTTTAATATCAGGAGAAGAATGTGTATCCTGTTATTGTTGGGTGGTATGTTCAATCAGGTCAAGTTGGTTGGTAGTGTTGTTCAAGTTAACTATATCCCTGTAGATTTTCTGCCTACTCATTCTAGCAATTATTGAGAAAGAGGTATTAAAATCTCTGACTGTAAATCTAGATTTTTCTATTTTTCAGTCTGAGTTTTTTCTTCATGTATTTTCAAGTTCGTTATTAAATGTATAAACATTTAGGATTGTTATGTTCTCTTGATTAATTGACTTCTTTATTATTATGAAATTACTTTCTATTAAGATACTATATCATGAAGTGCATAAGAATTTAAATCACTAAACTTCATGGTTATGTAAACATTGTATCAATATGAAATGACCGTATTTATCTAATATGACTTTTTCCCTTAAAGTCAATTTTTTCTAAAGACAACAAAGCTACACCAGCATTCTTTGAGTAAGTATATCTTTTTTTATCCTTTTATTTTAACTTTCTGTGTACTTATGAAGCCCTGGTGGCACAGTGGTTAAGAGTTTGGCTGCTAACCAGATGGTTGGCAGTTTGAATCCACCAGCTGCTCCTTGGAAACCCTATGGGGCTGTTCTGTTCTGTTCTATAGAGTTGCTATGAGTCAGAATCGACTTGACGGCAACAGGTTTGGTTTGTTTGGTTTTTGGTTCTTAGTTTTAGGTGTGTCTCTTGAAAACAGACTAAACCTGAACTGTTTATTTACTCAGTCTGCCAATGTTTTTCTTCTATCTGGAGAGTTTAGACCATTTATATCAATTATGATTATGAGTACATTTGGATTAGTTTCTATCATCTTACCACCTCCACAATCAAGATATAGATAAGTTCTAGCACACAAAAAATTCTCTGTGCCCCTTTGTAGTCAGCCTTTACCCCCTACCTCTGGTAACCACTGATGTTGCAGGGATTAGGACATGAGCATATCTGGGGTGCCATTATTCAGCCTACCACACAACTGTATGTTTAACTTTATAAGAACCTGCCAGACTGTTTTCCAAAGTAGCTGTAACATTTTGCATTCCCACCAGTAGTGTGCTTAAGAGTTCTAGTTGCCCCACATCCTTCCTTTTACTTGATATTATCAGTCTTTTTAATCTTGGCTGTTCTGCAGGGGGTAGAGTAGGATCTCATGGTTTTAATTTGCATTCCCCTAGTGACTAATGGTGCCAAGCATCTGTTCATATGCTTATTTGTCATCCATATATCTTCTTTGGTGAAGTGTCTGTTCAAATATTTTGCACATTTTTAAAACATTGTATTGTTGTTTGGGTGAAAGTTTTCAGAGCAAATTAGTTTCCCATTCAACAATTTATACAGTTTGTTTCATGACATTGGTTGCAAACCCCTGAATGTGTCAGCACTCTCCCCCCTTTCTCCTTGGGTTCCCTGTGTCCATTCGCCCAGCTTTCCTGCCCCTACCGTCCTTCTGAACTTTGTTTTTGGGCAAATACTGCCCTTTAGGTCTCATATACTTGATCGTTCTGAGGTGTAAATTCCTCATGGGTGTTATTATTTACTTTATAGGCCTGTATGTTGTTTGGCTAAAAGTGATCTCTGGGAGTGAGTTCAGTTCCAGGTTTGAAGGATGTCTAAGGGTCATAGTCTCAGGGGTCCCACCTGTCTCTATCAGACCAGTAAGTCTCGTCTTTTTTATGAATTTGAATTTTGTTCTGCATTTTTCTTGCACTCCGTCCAGAACCTTCTACTGTGATCCCAATCAGAGTGGTCGGTAGTGGTAGCCAGGCACCATCTAGTTCTTCTGGTCTCAGACTAGTGGAGGCTGTGGTTCCTTAGTCCTTTGGACTAATAGTTTCCTTGAGACTTTGATTTTCTTCACTCTTCTTTGCTCCGGATGGGAAGAGACCAATAATTGTATCTTAGATGACTGCTCACAGCTTTTAAGGTCCCAGTTGCTACACATCAGAATAGGATGTAGAACACTGTCTTTCTGGACTGTGTTATACCAGTTGACCTAGATGTCCCCCGAGACTATGGTCCTAAGCTCTCAAGCCCACTGACTCAGTCCCTGGAGGTGTTTGGTTATGGTGAAGAAGTTTTCATAACTGTGCCCCCTGTGTGTTCTACTATATACATGAATACATTTGCAGCACATACAAATACATATGTAGAAGTAACCTCTGCCAAACTTATATATGCTCATGGGTGTACTCCCATGTGCCATCTCACACCTGTTCAGCTTACATATCTATGTATCCACTCCTAATTTATTGCTTGTTATTACTGTTATTGTAGAACTGTATATGTAATAGTATTTACTGTTGTTACCTTTTACTCTTACATACCTCTCAGTGTCTTCTTTTGCCTTGGTCATGTTGTGCTGACTTCTCCCATATTGTGTATTGTCTTTCCCTTCACCCAAGCTAATATGTGTATACTTGTCTAGTTAGTGATTTTCCCTCCTTCCCCCTCCCATCCCTGATAACCATCAAAGAATGTTTCTTCCTGTGTGTAAACCTTTTCTTGACTTTTTATAATAGTGATCTTATACAATATTTGTCCTTTTGTGATTGGCTTATTTCACTCACCATCATGTCTTCCAGGTTCATCCATGTTGTGAGATGTTTTGTGGATTCATCATTATTCTTTAACATTGCATAGTATTCCATTGTGTGTATGTACCACAGTTTGTTAAGACTATCTTTTTTTAAATTGTCTTTGCATCTTTGTCAAAAATCAATTGATTATATATATGTGGCTCTATTTCTAGACTCTCTGTTCTAGTCCATGGATTGATGGGTCTACCCTTGTGCCAATACCACACTGTCTAGACTACTCTAGCTTTACAGTAGGTCTTGAAATCAGGTACTGTGAGTCTCCAACTTTGCTCTTCCTTTTCAAAATTGTTTTGACTATTCTAGTTGCTTTACTTTTCTGTATAAATTTTGGAATCAGCTTGAAGATTTCCAAAAAATCTCAGAGATTTTGGATGGCATTTCATTCAATCTGTTGATCAATTTGGGGAGAATTCACATTGTATTATCTATTGCTGCATAACAAATTAACCCAAAAAATTTTTTTGACTTAGTAAATGGGACATATTTTTATTCTACAAACTTGCCAAACAAGAGATTTTCCTAGAAAGAATTTGTGATCAGTGAGACACATAAAATCCAGAGGTTTGTGTGAGACCTTTAAAAAATAAGTTTATTGGGAGTGGACAGCCCCATAAAACCAAATGGGACTAATGAGGTACAGCAGTCCAGGGACAAGGGCCAGAAGGCAGAAGGGGACAATGAAGCTGGTGATAGTAACCCAAAATTTTGCAGCCTATGACAGTAAAGTGTATTCTTCCAAAGAAAATTTTTGTTTTCTTCTGGCAGTTTTCTGTGGGTACTACCAAGAACTACTTTGAACTCTGTTTTTTATATGGGGTTTGTTTTGGGTCACAGAGATTCAGGTTTAGATTTGGCCCAAATCCATGTGAGAGTTTGTTTGTGCTTGGCTATTCTCAGGGAGTTTACTTCTACCACCTCCATCTGCAGGGTGTGCTTTTTCCCGTTGAGCTTTTTGGGGTGTTGACCTTTGGCTCTCCTGCCTTTATGCAAGGGTCTGTGATCTGACCTCTCACACTGGTTGGGCTCTAAGCTTTGTCTCCTACCCCTCACAGGAATGGTTCATTAAAACCTGGCTCTAGGCCATCAAGAATCAGCAGATACTTCCCTTATAAGTATGGTCTCTAACTTTTGTGGATTCATACTTTCCTATCATTTCTTCCCTAACGGGAATTCCTTTACTATCCCATCACTACCTGTCTTAGTTACCTAGTGCTGCTATAACAGAAATACCACAAGTGGATGGCTTTAACAAAGAGAAATTTATTTTTTCACAGTTTGGGAGGCTAGAAATCCAAATTCAGGGTGCCAGCTCCAGCAGAAAGCTGTCTCTCTCTGTCGGCTCTGGGGGAAGGTCCTTGTCATCAGTCTTCTCCTGGTTGAGGAGCTTCTCAGCGCAGGAACCCCAAGTCCAAAGGATGCACTATGCTCCTGGTGCTTCTTTCTTGGTGGTATGAGGGTCCACCATGTCTCTCTGCTCACTTCTCTCCTTTGTATCTCAAAAGAGATTGACTTAAAACACAACCTAATCTTGTAGATTGAGTCCTGCCTCATTAACATAACTGCCGCTAATCCCACCTCATTAACGTCATAGAGATAGGATTTACAACACATAGGAAAATCACATCAGATGACAGAATGGTGGACAATTACACAATACTGGGAGTCATGGCCTAACCAAGTTGACACACATTTTTGGGGAACACCGTTCAATCCATGACACTACCCTATGTATTAAAAATATTTCACATATTTTGGGCATTTGATGTGTTCTGAACTAGGGTTTTTCTGAACATCTAGTCCAGCATATTGTTGAAAACACAAGTCTTGCTGTGAGAATCTTAGTGTATTCCTTTGCAGAAATTTTTTCTATGCAGATATATAATCTGTATAATAAGAAAACACCATGCATACTGTCTTATAACCTGTTGTTTTGTCATTTAGCAATGTATTTTGAACATCTTTTCATATGAATAAATTTTCAGTAGTGTTGTGGGTGAGGTTCCCCAGGAAACAGACTCTGAGACAAAGATTTGTGTGCAGGAAATTTATTAGGGAGTGCTCTTGGGATCAACACCTATGTGGGGAGAGAATGAAGTAGCATTAGGCAGAAAGGAAAGTTAGGCAATGGTACAGTAGGAACAAGAGCTCCAGTTCAGGAGCTGGGAGCCCCCTGCAGTGTTGTCCTGAATTGGAGAAAGAAGACTCGGCCTTTATACTCTTGTGTTGTTTGACTTGGGCTGCCCCTGGGAAGAGGGTGTGACATTGGGCAGGTCAGCTGACTTTAACTGAGTGTGATTCCCAGAGATAGCTGACAGATGAAGGTTGTCAGCCGGTAGTACTCCAGTAGCTGGGAATCCTGAAGGAGAATCTAGGCAGCACATCACAGAATCTACCACAGGTAGGGACACTTTTGGCTTCCGGTAACAGAAAACCCAACTGACCCTTGCTAAACAAATAGAAGTTAATTTTTCTCACTTAACAGAAGGGCTGTAGTAGTTGATTGCTGGCACCAACAGCATCTATCCCTTTTATCAAGAAAGCAAAAAACTTTCTCAGAAACCCCCAGTAGACTTCCTCTTACATCTCATTGGCCAGAACTTGATCACATGGTCACCTCTGGCCGCAAGGGAAGCCAAGAAAGTGGGAACAGGATTGTCATGTTTATGTATCTGGAGCAGTGAACATTGCTGCTTTGAACAGGATCTGGGGTCTGTTAGCATAGAGGAAGGGGGAAGAGATATTAGACATGCAGCTAACAGGATCTGCCACAAAATTATTTTGAATAATCACATATGGATATAACTGAAACAGTCCCTGTATTACTGGACATTTTGGTTTTTCCAACATTTTGCTATTATCCACTGTGCTGCAATAAACATCCTTGTCTGCCCATATCCTCAATTATTTCCTTAGGATGAAATGGCAAATATATAATTGCTGGGTAGAGAGAATATACCTTTTTAAGGATTTTGATACAGATTACTAAAATGTACCTGAGAAAGGTTTTTACAGATTTTTGTTTCCAGGGACAGTGAATGAAGAAGCCTATGTCCCCTACATCCTTACTGACATTGGATATTAAGATTCTTAGTGATTTACATCAGACTTATATTCTAAAGAAAGGAAGTACCTTGTTTTAATTTACATTTTTGATTAGTTTTTATTGGTCATATTTCTTCATTTTTGTGTGGTGGTTCAAAAATGGGGTTTGTATCATTTCAGCTTTTTGGAAGTTACAGAGATATACTTAGTATTTTGCTATTGTGTTGTGAGGGTTAATCACAGATGACCTGAAATTAGCCAAAGTTGTTTGGCTAAAACTCCCATGACACTGACTCCTGGTCAAAGCATGAAGCATATTGATTAATAGTGTCTCTGTGTAACCATGAGTCCAAAGAGTTTCAGGGCAGTTTGACCCAGCTTGTCAGCATTGTTTGTTGATAACAATGAAATTGAAGACTTGCCCCTGGTCTCAGTGTGACTCCACCCCCACCAGGGCTCTCTGGTTATGTAGCAGGGTTATGCCTAGGTGATGAGTAAAGTATAAACAACCTCAGACAAGATTTCATTTTAGTCTTCCTGGTTCCAAAGTGTTCTGTGCACACATCAGTGGTTCCCAATCCCGATGACATCTAGTCTAGCCCTTGCAGAGAGAGGACAATAGGAGCTTGTGCCTGGCCACTCCAGACCCCTTGCTGTGAGTCATATGCTGTGATGTATATCCTGACTTTCATACTCTTGCTATATTGTGTCCGTTTCCTGTAATAAACTGTAGATTTGTAAGCTTTGTCATTTTGGGTTCTGTGAGTTTTCTTTAGCAATCGAATCCTGTTTAAGTGCCACTGTTAATGCAGCTATATATTCAATTTTTGTAAATGTTCCATGGGCACTAGAAAAAAAGGTGTATCATCTGGTGTACATATTTCTTTCCAGGAAGCTATTAAATAAGATTTATTAATCATGTTATTAAGTGGTTCATTATCCTTCATAGTTTGGATTTATAAATCTCAATACCATTTTATTCAGTTTTTGGTTTTTGTTTCTTTCAACTTCTACTAATGTAAGTATTTTGATCTTTGAATTTCCTTCATTTGGATCTGTTTTGTATATTTTTCCCGTCCTCTTACAATGATCTTTTTGTGCCATTGTGTGATTCTTTTAATAACATAAAATTGATTTTTTCATTCAGTCTTGGAATTTTTATTTTTAAATATGGGAGTAGATTCCATTTATATTGATCATTATAATTAACACATTATTATACGTTATCTTTTTCTATGCTGTTTTTTTTTTCTAGATTTTATTTATTTTGTTGCTGTGGTTGAGAATATACATAGCAAAACATACACCAATTCAACAGTTTCTGCATGTACAATTTAGTGACATTGATTACATTCTCCGAGTTGTGCAACCATTCTCACCTATACTATTTTTAATGCTTCTTTGCTATTTACTTTCTTTTATTATTTTTTTTTCTCTTATGAATATTTCCTTTGCTTTTATCTTCCTCATTGCTTTGGTAGGTGTTATGGATTTAATTGTGTCCCCAAAAAATATGTGTTGTAAATCCTAACCTCTATGCCTGTAGTTATAATCCCATTTGGGAATGGGTTGTCTTTGTTATGTTAGTGAGACAGGATTAGTGTAGGGTGTGTCTTGAGTCCATCTCTTCTGAGATATAAAAGAGATTAAACAAGCATGTGAGAAGCAGAGATGGAGGAAGATAAATGCCAAGCTACCTGAAGTTCACCCAGGAGCAGAAGCTCAGAAGAGACAAGGGCCTTCCTCCAGAGCCAACAGAGAAAGCCTTCCCCTAGAGCCAGCACCCTGAATTCTGACTTCTAGCCTCCTAATTGAACAATGCAGGAAGCATCAAAAGAAGATGGAAGGAATGCACAGAGTCACTGTATCAACAATAATTGTTCAACATTCAACCATTTCCGGAGGTAGCATATGATCAAGAACCAATGGTACTGAAGGAAGAAGTCCAAACTGCAATGAAGGCACTGGCAAAAAAACAAGGCTCCAGGAGTTGACCGAATACCAACTGAGATGTTTCAACAAAGGGATGCAACCATGGAAGTGCTTACTTGTCTATGCCAAGAAATTTGGAAGAGAGCTACCTGGCCAACCAACTGGAAGAGATCCATATTTGTGCCCATTCCAAAGAAAGGTAATCTAACAGAACGCAGAAATTATCTAACAATATCATTAGTATCACATGCAAGTAAAATTTTGCTGAAGATAATTCAAAAACGGTTGCAGCAGTATATTAACAGGGAACTGCCAGAAATTCAGGCTGGATTCAGAAGATAGCAGATGCTGATGTCAGATGGATGTTAGCTGAAAGCAGGGAATACCTCATTCACTATGCAAAGGCATTCGACTGTGTGGATCATAACAAATTATGGATAACATGGTGAAGAATGGAAATCCCAGAGCACTTAATTGTGCTCATGCTGAACCTGTACATAGACCAAGAGGCAGAAAAAGGGGGATGCTGCACAGTTTAAAGTCAGGAAAGGTGTGCGTCAGGATTGTATCCTTTCAGCATACTTATTCGATCTGTATGCTGAGCAAATAATCAGAGAAACTGGATTATATGAAGAAGAACAGGGCACCAGGATTGAAGGAAGAGTTATTAACAACCTGTGATATGCAGATGACACGACCTTGCTTGTTGAAAGTGAAGAGGACTTGAAGCACTTACTGATGAAGATGAAGACCACAGCCTTCAGTATGGATTACACCTCAACATAAAGAAAACAAAAATCCTCACAGCTGGACCAATAAGCAACATCATGATAAATGGAGAGAAGATTGAAGTTGTCAAAGATTTCATTTTATTTAGATCCACAGTCAATGCCCATGGAAGCAGCAGTCAAGAAATCAAAGGACACATTGTATCGGGCAAATCTGCTGCAAAAGATCTCTTAAAAGTGTTAAAAAGCAAAGATGTCACTTGAGGACTAAAGTGCGCCTGACCCAAACCATGGTATTTTCAATCGCCTCATATGTATGCAATAGCTGGACAATGAATAAGGAAGACTGAAGAAGAATTGATGCATTTGAATTATGGTGTTGGGGAAGAATATTGAATATACTATGGATTGCCAGAAGAACGAACAACTCAGTCTTGGAAGAAGTACAGCCAGAATGCTCCTTAGAAGCAAGGATGACGAGACGTCATCTCACGTTCTTTGGACATGTTATCAGGAGGGACTAGTCCCTGGAGATGGACATCATGCTTGGTAAAGTAGAGGGTCAGTGAAAATGAGGAAGACCCTCAACGAGATGGATTGACACAGTGGCTGCAACAATGGGCTCAAACATAGCAACAATTGTGAGGATGACACAGGACTGAGCAGTGTTTCATTATTTTGTACATAGGGTTGCCATGAGTGGGAACTGACTCAGCAGCACCTAACAACAACAGCCTCCTAAACTGTGAGAAAATAAATTTCTGCTTGTTAAAGCCACCCACTGGTGGTAATTCTGTTACAGCTTCACTAGATAACTAAGACAGTAGGTATATATACTCCTTTTAGTACTAGTAAGTGTAACGTTTAAGCATTCTGCGGGTCTGTGGAGGGACACATAGAAGGTGTTTTCATAGCAAGAAAACTATCAAAGATACTAGGTCAGGGCAAAACAACTCAGAGCCAGTTGAAAGAAGTTCTCTCTAGCCACAGTTGGTATAATATGAGCACCAATAAAGATAATTGCAGTGGATTGAAATGCAGCAAGTAAGTTTGAATCCGTGCGTTCGTAAAAACAAAAACCTTAATGTTTACCTTAAAAAAGAAAACACTCGTTTTCCTTTAGAGGATTCAGTGGCACCAACTCTGTTTGAAAAACTGCTAAATAAAGTATTGAAGCTGAACAACAACAATAAGAAACAGCATTCTGTGGCCTAAATATTTCTTAAATTGTCAGAATTTTAAAAGTGAAATGGTAATCTTTTAGTTCTCCTGATTCAGCCAAAGGAGCCCTGGTGGTGCAGTAGTTAAGCACTCACTGCTAAGCGAAAGATTGGCGATTGGAACACACCAGCCTCTCTGCTCCACGGGAGAAAGATGTGGCAGTCTGCTTCTATAAAGATTTACAGCCTTAGAAACCCTATGGGGCAGTTCTACTCTGTCCTATAGGGTTGCTGTGAGTTGGAATTTGACTCGACAGTAATGGGTTTGGTTTTTATGGGATTCAGCCAAGTTGAGCTCACTCTTACTTTCCTCTTACTTTTCTTTGTTAATAAAATCTTAGGTATAGATACAAATTAATCATTTAGACTTTTAAAAGTTGACTTTGGAGATTAGACTGGACTATGGGACAGAAAATGATACTCGTGAAGAGTGTGCTTAAGAGTTCCTATCTTATTGGGTTGTTTGAGGAGTAAATGACTCAATATACACAAAGCACTTGAAATAGTGCTTAACACTGTGTGTGTTTAATATTCATAGCTATTATTGTGAACTGGCCAGTGAAAACCTTATGAATAGCAGCGGAACAAAGTGTTAAAAAGCAAAAATATCACTTTGAGGACTGAGGTGTGCCTGACCACAGCCATGGTATTTTCAGTAGCCTCATATGCATGCAAAAGCTGGACAATGAATAAGGAACACCGAAGAATAATTGATGCCTTTGAATTATGGTGTTGGTGAAGAATACTAAGTATACCATGGACTGCAAGAAAAACGAACAACTCTGTCTTGGAAGAAGTGCAGCCAGAATGCTCCTTAGAAGCAAGGATGGCGAGACTTTGTCTCATGTACTTTGGACATGTTGTCAGGAGGGACCAGTCCCTGGAGAAGGACATCATGCTTGGTAAAGTAGAAGGTCAGCAAAAGAGAGGAAGACCCTCAATGAGATGAGTTGCTACATTGGTGCAATGGTGGGCTTAAGCATTGCAGTGATGGTGAGGATGGCACAGGACCAGGCAGTGTTTCGTTCTGTTGGTCATAGGGTCGCTATGAGTCAAAACTGACTCAAGGGCACCTAACAACAATTATTATGAAAGACAGTGTGGCAGAGTGTACCAATCTTCAACATAATCTTTTCTCCAAAAAGTCAAGCTGTTGCTCCATTTTTTTCTGAAAGCTGACGTTGCAGAGAAGTATGAAACCAAACTGACTTTGTTTCCTTATAGGGTTAGGAGCTCTGGAGTTAAAGACTACTTTGGTTTGAATCCTAGCCCCTCAATT
Source organism: Trichechus manatus latirostris (assembly GCF_000243295.1). Taxonomy (NCBI): domain Eukaryota; kingdom Metazoa; phylum Chordata; class Mammalia; order Sirenia; family Trichechidae; genus Trichechus; species Trichechus manatus. The sequence goes on from NW_004444036.1 coordinate 8,453,510, forward strand.
ACTAGACCTGTCGCCTTGGGCAGGTTACTTGACCTTGCTAATCCTTAGTGTCACCATCTGTAAAGTGGGCCAATTAATAGAACCTCCTGCTGAAACCAGAAGAGAGGCTCTTCCTCGCTTTCTTCTGGGGGTTGCTGAGCTCAGTTGGGATGATGTGAGCCCAGAGGTGCCTGTGTCACATTTGGAGAAAGCCTGTCTGTGGTAGGAGAGACTCAGGCTTCCACACAGAATGAAACAGAGCAGCTGGAGAGCAAAGGAATCCTGAGAAAATAATTTAATTCCTGAATGCAGTAAACTTGAAGGCCAGCACCACCACTTTATTGAGATGTTATGAGGTTTAAATGAGAGAATTCATGTAAAGCACCAAGTAGGGTGCCAAACACAAGATAAGCCCTCACTAAATGATGATTTGTTTTCTCCTGTCTACGTGATTGCATGATTTTTTTTCTTGTAGTTAAAAATTGTTGCCAAATGCATCTATGTGTAGGTAGTTAATTTTCCCTGAAATGTGGTAACCGCTTTTAGTCTGCAAATATAGATCGTTCCTAAGCTTAGGAAAAAAATATTTTTCTAAAATGTCTTTCATTATTTCATCTCTTTTATTAATTCTGTTCTCAGCTAGGAGCACCAAGTATCTGTATGTTGGCACTTCATTCTCTGTTTTCCACATCTGTCATCTCTCATTTTATCTCTCCTCCACCTCTGGATGTTGGAATTCCTCAGGGCTTGGACTTGGGTGATGGTATTACTCATAACAGCTGTTGACTCCTCACTTTACCCCCAACCTTCCTGGTCATATAAGGCGCCCGGGAGGCCTCTAAGCCACTGGCTGCCACAAGCTCAGCTCCTTTAGACAGGTCACCTGAGGGAATGAGTTTCTGCCATTTCCACTCCCAGGGGTCTTTCTGGCAGCAGTGCTGGAGGTACATGCAATACATGACTTCTCATGACACCAACTTCACTCAAAGGCGACAGCTCTGCAGGATCCCAGAAACCCTGCTGCTCAGACCGGCAGCATTGACATCACCCTGGAGCTTGTTGGAGACGCAGAATCTGGGGCCCCATCCTGGACCGGCTGACTCACAAAGAGCATTTTCACAACATCCCTGAGGGATCTGTGTGCACATTAAAGTTTGAAAAGCTCTGTTCTGGAACACAGGCTCAGTTTAACTCATATTCATAATCCAGTTTTTTCTACTCATGAGGTCATCCTTTATAGCAAAAGCCTTCCCAAACTCCTCACCAGACTTTCTTCTGAATTTGAACCAGGTCATGTAATGCTCTGACTCTTACTACTTCATTTTCATATAATATTGTTATCATAAAGTGGGGGCTCCATTGCCAGGGCACTAAGAGTCTTGTATGCACAATCCAGACTTTATTGAAACCTTAAGTCTACTCGGTCAGACTCCTGCTGTGTCCTTGGCTTGCCTCCCCTTTGAGAGAATTACAAAACTTTCCACAGTTCTGCCAGCTGCTTCTTCCTGTTTTGTTCATCTCTCCATAAGAATTCACTGATTTGAATACTTTCTTCTGAGTTTAGAAACTTAACTCATTTTGCTTCTACTCGCTAACCCTGATATATTTTCTTTTTCCAATATTGGGTCAATACTGCCCACCCAACAATAACAAAATATTAATGGCTAACATCCATTCTGCATGCCATTGACGTGGTTAATCTCATTTTATCCTCACCATAACTCCAGGAGGTAGGTTCTAATATTCCCACTTTGCAGGTTAGGAAACTCCCAACCCATTGCCGTCAAGTTGATTCCGACTCACAGCAACCCTATAGGACAGAGTAGAACTGCCCCATAGTGTTTCCAAGACCGTAAATCTTTATGGAAGCAGACTGCCACATCTTTCTCCTTCAGAGCGGCTGGTGGGTTCAAACAACGGAACTTTCAGTTAGCAGCTGAGCACTTAACCACTGTGCTACCAGGGCTCTTCCTTAGGAAACTCAGGCTGAAATAACAGTGGGAGTTGGGATCTTTCTCTTCAGGAGATGTAACCATTCTCAGGGCATAATATTATTAGTACTATGATGGGTACATGGAGATTCGTTATTGTGTACTTTTGTGTATGTTTGAATATCTTCATAAGAAAAAAGTACATAAAAACCAAAATAAATAAAGTGCTGTCTGTAGTAATGGCTGACTAATATAGTTCTCCAGTTCTGATCTCCTTCTGAACTTCATCCAGACTTATATATCCAGCTACTTTTTTTTTTTTACCTCTTCACTCTTGAACATCTCATAAGCATCTGAAACCTAATGTGCCTAAACTCACACTCCGGCTATCCTCCGCAGCTGCTTTTCTCTCCATTTTTCCCACCTTAATTAATGGCACCATCATATGCTCTGTGCTCATGTTGGAAATCCAGGAGTTGTTTTGGGCCCTCCCCTCTCCAGCATCTCCTATACCCAGTCCATCACCATATTCTACCATTCTTAACCTCCAGGACATGTCCTAACTCCATTCACTTCTCTCTGCATTGTCAGCCACCACTGCTGACCAAGTCATCATTGCCCTTCACACTGCCACGGCCCCCTCAGTGTGTGTCCTAGTTCTACCCCTAGTCCCCTTCAGGGACCAGGTGACCTTTTTTTTTTAATATTGTGTTTTAGGTGAAAATTTACATAGCAGATTAGGTTCCCATTTAACAAGTTTTATACAAGTTGTTCAATGACATTGGTTACATTTTTCACATAGGTCAACATTCTCATTATTTCCATTGTTTTTATTCTGTTTTCATTAATCTAGCTTCCTTGCCCCTCCTTAGCTTCTCATCTTTGCTTTAGGGTAAATGTTGACCATTTGGTCTCATATGGTTGATTAATTTAAGGGAGCACAGTATTCGTGGGTGATACTGTTTATTTTATAAGCCAATCTATTATTTGATGAAAGGTGACCTCCGGGAGTGGCTTCAGTTCCAAATTCAAAGGATATCTTAGAGCAATAGTCTCAGGAGTCTCTCTAGTCTCTATCAGTCCAGTAAGTCTGGCTTTTTTTTTTAGGAATTTTAGTTTTGTTCTACATTTTTCTCCCATTCTAACCATGACCTTCTATTGTGTCCCTGGTCAGAATGGTCAGTAGTGGTAGCTGGGCACCATCGAGTTCTTCTGGTCCCAGGCTAGATGAGGCTGTGGTTCTCGAGAACCATTAGTCCTGTGGACTAATTTCTTCCTTGAGTCTTTGGTTTCCTTCACTCTCCTTTGCTCCCAACGGGGAGAGACCCATAGTTGTATCTTAGATGGCTGCTCACAAGCTTTTAGGACCTCAGATGCTACTCATCAGTCTAGGACGTAGAACATTATTTTTATGAACTACGTTATGCCAGTTGACCTAGATGTCCCCTGAGACTATGGTCCTGAGCCTTCAAACCTAATCACTCAGTCCCATGAGATGATTGGATATGTCTAGGAAGTTTCCTTTACTGTGCCCCCTGTCATATATATAATAGATTATACATGTGAATATATATGCAGCACACATAACCATATATATACATATACCTGCAGGTACACCTGTACATGCATACTTCTATACTTACATGTGCCTTCCTATACTCGTATATACATACAAGTCTACCATGTAACCACACATATATTTTACTGGTTGTTGTTATTGTTGTTGCAGAGTTGTCTGTTAAATAGTATTTACTGAAATTGTCCCTTATTCTTACATACTTTTTAGTGTCTTCATTTACCTTGGACAAGTTGTGCAAACTTCACCTGTGTTGGGTATTGCCTTTCCCTGCAATATGCAGATGACACAACCTTGCTTACTGAAAGTGAAGAGGACTTGAAGCACTTACTGATGAAGATCAAAGACTACAGCTTTCAGTATGGATTACATGTCAACATAAAGAAAACAAAAATCCTCACAACTGGACCAATAAGCAACATCATGATA
>NW_004444036.1:8457524-8495309 GCF_000243295.1 Trichechus manatus latirostris
AAAGACTACAGCTTTCAGTATGGATTACATGTCAACATAAAGAAAACAAAAATCCTCACAACTGGACCAATAAGCAACATCATGATAAACGGAGAAAATATTGACGTTGTCAAGGATTTCATTTTACTTGGATCCACAGTCAGTGCCCATGGAAGCAGCAGTCAAGAAATCAAAGGACACATTGTATTGGACAAATCTGCTGCAAAAGACCTCTTTAAAGTGTTAAAAAGCAAAGATGTCACTTTGAGGAGTAAGGTGTGCCTGACCCAAGCCATGGTATTTTCAATCGCCTCATATGTATGCAATAGCTGGACAGTGAATAAGGAAGACTGAAGAAGAATTGATGCATTTGAATTATGGTGCCGGTGAAGGATGCTGAGTACACCATGGACTGCCAGAAGAATGAACAAATCTGTCTTGGAAGAAGTGCAGTCAGAATGCTCCTTAGAAGCAAGGATGGTGAGACTTGGTCTCACGTACTTTGGACATGTTATCAGGAGGGACCAGTCCCTGGAGAAGACATCATGCTTGGTAAAGTAGAGGGTCAGCGAAAAAGAGGAAGCCCCTCAGTGAGATGGATTGACACAGTGGCTGCAACAATGGACTCAAACAGCAACGACTGAGGATGGCACTGGACCAGGCAGTGTTTCATTCTGTTGTATATAGGGTTGCTATGAGTCAGAAAAGACTTGAGGCCTAACAACAACAACACTATCTAGAAAGTGTTTTACTTCTTCCTTTCTGATTTGGATACCCTTTATTTCCTTTTCTTTCCTTATTGCTCTAGCTAGAACTTCTAGTACAATATTGAATAAGAATGGTGATAAAGGGCATCCTTGTCTCATTCCTGTTCTCAATAGATGACCTTTAAAAAATAAATCAGATTACATCAGTCATCTATTTAGAAATGAACTTTCAATGACTTCCTATTTCCTTTAGAATAAAATACAAACTCCTCACTGTGCCTTAAGTGGGCCTGTATGATCTGGACCTAGTACCTCTCCTATCAGATCTTTCACCACATTCCCTTCCTTCCTCACCTCAACCAATCGCCTTGACCCTCTTTCAGTCTCTCAGCTGCCCCAAGCTCTTTTCTGCTGCAGGGCTATATGCCCCTATTCACCCTCTTTCTCAGCCATCTCTTACTCATCCTTTATATACCCAGCTCTATGTTCCTTCTTTAGAGAGACCTTTTCTAACCACCAAAACAGAACCAGTTTATCCCAGGTAATCATCTTTATAGCACCAGATTTCATTGTGGCAACCCCTACAATTTGCAATTATACCGTATATTAATTTGTGTTTAAGGGTTTAATAGCTTTTTCTCACATCCCGAGGGTAGAGAGTTCAGCACAGGCACTAGCACATAGTAGGGGTCCACTAAGCATTTGGTGAAAAACTGAAACTTTGTCATCTTTGTCTGCGTAGGAAAGCATCTCAAGTATATTTTTCACATCAGCAAGTGAATTCTCTGCATCATTTCTTTACTGACTGCAATATGGATTTTAATTCTACTGTTCCTTTTGGAATTTTCCTAGTCTTTCTTTGAATCATCTACATTTTCAACTTTTGATTGTTCATCTACCTGTGACTTTTGCTTCTCATGCTCAGAGGTCATGATTATTTGCAATCTTCTGTTGTTGTGAGGTGCCATGGAGTCAGTTCCGACTCATAGCAACCCTATGTACAACAGAAAAAAACACTGCCCAGGCCTATGCCATCTTCACAATCATTGCTGTTTGAGCCCATTGTTGTAGCCACTGTGTCAGTCCATCTTGTTGAGGGTCTTCCTCTTTTTTGCTGACCCTCTACTTTACCAAGTATGATTTCCTTTTCCAGGGACTGGTTCCTACTAATAATATATCCAAAGTACGTGAGCTGAAGTCTCACCATCTTCTTTTCTAAGGAGCATTCTGGCTGTACTTCTTCCAAGAGAGATTTGTTCATTCTTCTGGCAGTCCATTGTATATTCAGCATCCTTCCTCAGTACCGTAATTCAAATGCACCAATTCTTCTTTTGTCTTCCTTATTCATTGTCCAGCTATTGCATGCGTATGAGGCGACTGAAAATACCATGGCTTGGGTCAGGCGCACCTTAGTTCTCAAAGTGGTATCTTTGCTTTTTAATACTTTATAGAGGTTTTTTTGTAGCAGATTTGCCCAATGCAATGAGTCATATTTTGTTTTTTGTGTGCTGCTTCCATGGGCATTGATTGTGGATCAAGTAAAATGAAATCCTTGACAACTTCAATATTTTCTCCTTTTATCAGGGTGTTGCTTATTGGTCCAGTTGTGAGGATTTTTGTTTTCTTTATGTTGAGGTGTAATCCATACTGAAGACTGTGGTCTTTGATCTTCATCAGTAAATGCTTCAAGTCCTCTTCGCTTTCAGTAAGCAAGGTTGTGTCATCTGCATGTCGCAGGTTGTTAAGGGCAATCTTGTGAAGAGGCCAAATAGTTTGACTTTTTCTTCTGGATCTGGAAGCAAATTTCTGAAATATTTCCTTTCTCTGAGTCGTCCGACTATTTTTTATTCCATAGTGTTTGTTTGTAGACCCCATGTTGTTTCCTTTTTCTCTTTATTTATATATAAATAAGGGAAGACCCTTCCAGATTCAGTGTGTGTCAACAGACAAAGTGTTTGGGTTGCCTTTAGTCCCAACTTTTACCCATTTGGGTAAATATGCAGCTGGAAAGTGGACAAATTGATGGCCACAGTTTCCAGTTCACATTTCAGTGTCTAATAGGCTTTTGCTTATTGTACCTCTCGTACTCTGGTGGCATTGTTCCTTCTCTCATCACGTGGCAGCATGTGAAACAGTTCTTCCTATCTCTGTGTCCACCTACAATTAGTAATGGAGAGGATACGCTTTATACTACAGCCAGTCTGCCCTCCTTACTTCTTGCTCAGTTGATTACTGGGATTGTTCTCTCTGTCTCAATGTAAAAAGACAGTGGGTAGATGGGGTGGGGGCAAAATTCAGAGGAAGGCTGCCCGCCTCACAGTATAGCTCCTTGGAATTGAGCGAGAGGAATGCTCAGTCCTCTGGCTAGCAAAGGCCCCAATCTGAGTCAGGACACAGATGGTGGAGCAGGAACAATGTACCTTTTTTTAAAAAAAATCTTTTTTCAGTTCGTCTCTTTCGTGAAGCCCAAGTACTCTATAAGCTGAAGTATGGATGTGTTTTTTTCTATCTAACTCCATTTACCTTAAGATTATTTTCAAGGCTGCTCACAATCTTATGTTGTCTATCTATCATTACTGAGGTTTTTTTCCCCCCTATAAAGTCATGGGGAATTTTATTGAAAAGTTGGGAGGCATTTCACTGGGGGCTGGAAGATACAATTTTTCTCCTATCCTCTTTTAACAAAGAAATCTGCAGATCCACAGAACATTCATGAATATGATTTTTTGCTTGACATCTGCTCCCATAGTTCTGTCAGGGAGGAATTCATCATTCCCAAAGCATTCCATATGTGTTTCCACTCTGCATTTACCCATGCAATTTCCCCTGGCACAAATCCTTTTCATTTTTTGCCTCTAGCAACTCAAGAACAGGATGTTTCAACCTTTTCTTATTTTGAGCCTCAGGACACTGTGGCTCCATGTTTGTTAGAACATTTTAATCAGAATTCTACCAACATTGATGAAATTTTATGGAGAGTGTATTTTTCTGAGCAAACTCAATTTAATTTCTCAATATCAATTTTCTATGTAATGCAGGTAAAATGTTTCTAGTATTTTTCATTTCTCTGAAATTATTTTCATCTGGAAAATTCTTATTCATGTAAATGTCACCATGAAGATTTGATTAAAAATTTGTCCATATAACAACTTTTATTTTTACTTCTTACAAGTGAATTTACTTTTATGGCAATTGCTTCTACCAGGTCACTTTCCCTTGGTGCCAATTTTGCAGACCTAAATTTTGTCTAGAAGGTGTGATTCTTTCGATAGTTTTTAGTCAGTAACAAATATTGCAGACTGTAGTGGTGCCCTGCCTATATCCGCTTGGCCCTTACCATTCAGTATGTGAGGATCGTAGTTGGGGTCCAAGTGCAAACACCTGCAACTCTCCACCCAAGGGCTTTGTCTTACCCAGCCACCTCTGAGCCAGAAGTGCTGGGGAGTTAATGTCCCTGGGAACAGCCTTAAGCTAATGACAGATGGGATTTGGAGGATAAAAACCCCAGCTTCCTCATCCCTCTGGTGGAATGACTCTGAGAGATGTTCTGTACCATCTTCCTGAGTTCCTCAGGGTGATTGAACTCAGTTTCTCCAGTGGAAACTTGCTTGATGATGCACCCTTTATTGGTTTCATTCCCATCCTGTCTTACGTCCCCCCTCCCTACTGATGCTTCCGGGAATGACTTCTCAAATAACTTATTTGTACTCTAATTCTTGTCTCAGAGTCAGCTTCCAGAGAAGCCCAACCTAAGACTTCAAATGTAATTGTATAAAGTCTTTGACAGTGTCAGTTGTCGTGTTATTTTTACCAAGTCTGAATTTTTCCGTGGTCAGTTTGTTGTTGTTGTTTTTAATTTTTAGAGTTAAATTTTTTTTTAAATGGCTCTTCAACCATTTTTTTCATTCATAACAAATTTTTACTATGCATTGTGTTGTGTTATTTCTATCAGTACTAGTCATTATAAATTGAACAGAAGATTAATAGACGGTGTTTAATGGAAGGGTAAAGGCATGGGATCTGGGTGCGTGCTTGAGTCAGAACCTGATTCATGTGATGTCCCTGTACTTTTATATATCCTCTCTTGAAAGCCCTTTTCCATATTCTCCACCTAGAAAAATCCTACTTAATCTCCATGACCAAGTAGAAATGTCAGTTCTTCCATGAAACTTTTCCTGATTCTCATCAATAGTAATTGTAACTTTCTGAAGTCCCACAGCATCCTGCTTTTCCTCTATTTAGCACCTTTTCCTGCCTGAAGTGATTTTTAGTTGCTTATGTTTCCTCATTAGATTGAGAGCAGAGTGGATCTTACTAATTTTTTTCACCCCCACCTAACTTCACTCCCAGTAGCACCCACGTAGTAGGTATTCGATACAAGTTTGAATGTATGTTCCCATTACAGAAAATGGAACCCTACAAGCTTCTTATACCCCAGATCTAAGTAAAATGCTGTTTGTTAACTTTTGACTAGATTTTCTTTTGAATCTGTAATGTATACCATGCCTTTTTCATTATCTTTACCAGCTTCCCCTAGCTCTCAAATATACTTGATTCTTAATCATTTTGTTCAAATCAGTAGAATTCCTATCCGTTTTGCTTTCTCTAAATTCTATTTTAGTTGCATTCCACATTTAATGAAATTTGCTTGTGATTTTTAAAAATTGCCCCAATAATTAAAGACACCTAGTCATCGTTTTTAATAGTATGCAACTGTGACAAAGCATAGATTGATGAAGAATTCTTAAAAACCCATAAACACCAAAATACCATTAAAAATGCATAAGTGACAGGAACAGGAATTCACAAGCATATATGGCAAATGAAGCCCTGGTGGCACAGTGGTTAAGAGCTTGACTGCTAAGCAAAAGGTTAGCAGTTGGAATCCACCAGCCACTTCTTGGAAACCCTATGGAGCAGTTCTACTCTGTCCTATAGGGTCACTATCAGTTGGAATTGACTCGATGGCAACGGTATATATGGCAAATAGACTTGTGAAAAAATTGCTCAACACTCACTATAATCAAAAAAATAGAAATTAAAATAAAATACCATTTTCACCTATTTAGGCTGCTAATGATTTATAACACCCAGTGCTGGTGGGGGTGTGGGGCTAAAAGCATATTCACTACTGATGGGGGTATAATATCACACAACTTTCCTGGAGCTTAACCTTTGTTAGTGTAAAAATGATGTGGCCGAGGCGTCTGACCTCCTCTAACTTCACAAGGGGGAAGGAGAATCAAGATCAATGGCCCAAGGCTGATTCCTCTGAGGCAGAGGTCAGACATGTCTCCACCCTCCAACCTTTTTACCAATTCTGACATCAACCGTCCCTCCCATGGCACTCTCTACTCTCTGAGTTCAGTAATTCATTGCAATGGCCACACAGAACTCACAGACAATACTGATGGTTATGGGGTTTATTAGGGAAGTAACAGGTTACAGTTCAGGTTCAGGAACTCTCAGGATACAGTTCTTCCATCAGGACAGCTTCTTTTCAGCCATGCCTGCAGGCACGCCTCTCTCTGGCCCCTTGGCCTCTGTCTTGCTTGGGCAAGTGTTACAAAGCTCTTTTAGCTCTGCCGACAAGTGCCCCAAGAAACCTCACTCTGCTAGTAAGCCTTGGCCTGAAAGCGCTCAGCTGTAGCTCCGTGGGTTGGCAAATCTAGCTCTGCCAAGTGCCTGGAGGCACCCTACTCTGCCAGCAAGCCTGCTGCCCCAAGGCACTCAGCTTTGCCGCCTCCTGCCGGTCTCCTGCCTCTGCTGCAGCCATTTCTCTGCCACTGCTTCTCACCATCTTCGGTGTTACCACTCTCTTGCGGTCTTCTGGTTCCAGGAGCTTCTAAGAGCAGGGATCCTGGGTCCAAAGGACACACTTCACTCCTGGCTCTTCTTTCTTGGTAGTGGTGAGATCCTCCCTCTGCTCTGGAATTGGCTCTCTTTTAAGCCTAATGGGATGGCAAAACTGACCAATCCCCTTGTTAGGGTTCCATACACCTTATTTACATAATTAGCAAGCTGTCCAATCCCCTTGGTGGGCCACAAGCACCTCATTTGCATAGTTCCACTCAGTCATTTGGTGGGAGTTACAAAACCAAGGCCATATAAAAGTGATCCATTGCACCAGTCAGGGACTTTATAAATAGTACTTTTTTTTTTTTAACCTCATTATTTCATTTTTAGAAAACTACATTAAGGAAATAATCAGAAGGGTTTTATATTATTTATACATATATAAGAACTTTAAAAATGTAGTATATCTCACAGTAGGGGCATGGTATAGCCATATTATGGAACACTAAGCAATCACTAAAATATTATTTTCAAAGAAATTTTAATGGCTTGTGAAATTGTTTCTAAAAAATTTATATGCAACTACAAGATACAAAAATATTATTACACTGTGATCTCAATTACACTGATTCCTCAGTTTCTATTGACTGCTTATTTTCCTGTGTACAGGTAACTTTCCTGTATCTTTGCATGCCTCATTTTTTTGTTGAAAACTGAATGTTTTTGATAATGTAGCAATTCTGGATTCTGTCCCCACCCCACTCCCCCCACCCCAATCCAGGGGTAGTGGTTCTTGCTGGGTTTTTTTGTTTATTTAGTGACTTGCCTGGACTAATTCTGTGGAGTCTGTCCTCAGCCCTCAGCCCTCAGTGTACAGCCACTCTTGACAATATTTTTTTTTAATTCTGGTTTTTATTTTTTAAGCCTGAATTCCCAGGTATCACCTCCTGAATCAGCATAGCTTAGTGGTTAGTTAGTGATTTGTCAGAAGTCATGCTTAAACACCTTGAGCCAGTAAGGCTCACCCTTTGCTGATGAATCTGTGTGTGGCCTGGGGAATGCATTCTGAGTTTGGGCGTTTTCTAAATTTATTCCAGCTTTTATTTTGTGTTTACAAGGCCTCACCTTCAGCCAGGGACAAGTAGCTTGCTAGGGCCCTCTTTGGTTCCTCCTTATGTGCGCTCAGCCTTGTGCATGAGCAGAGTCTTCAGGGGATAAGATTATCAAGGCCCACTTTGGCTTCTCATATCCAAGATCTCCCTGTTAAATTTCTGGCTGGTTTGTCTGCCAGTCTATTGCTAGCCTTGACCTTAGGCTAGCTGCAGTGTCGGCCTTCCCTGATTATTCACTAAGGTATGGAATTTTTTCACACTGTACTCCAGATAAAGCCAGCTCCCTCCAACAGCCCTGGTAGAAATTCTGTCAAGGAGCTAAGGGAGAGGGAATTGGAATAGGAGCAGCCCCAGGCTAAAACATCACAGACTCCCAGTGTTCTTATTGAGGTTCAGTAGATTTTTCTTAAATAAATGCTTCTCAGTTTGTTGTATACCTTTCGTGGTAAATTTCCAGAATCTTTACTTTTTTTTTTTTTAACAAGTTTGTTCAGTTTTATCATCGTTTTTAGAGAAAGGATATGATGAGCTCCTTACTTGGACATTCTGGAAGTCCTGCTCCTTAAATCATACAAATTAATTGTACAAATTAATTATACAAATTAGCCCTACTCCTGGTGGGCGGGGGGAGGGGAGGTGGGACCTTCCTTGGGAAGTGAAATCCCCGAGCTAACTTCAGCCTGGAAACTAACTGGATCTGCAGGAGGAAGTCCTATTTTGTAGACCAGAGTACCTGAATTAGTGATCCTCTGTGTTTGTTTTCAGTTACTCCTTAGTCCAGGAAGAGCATTCATGGATCATTACTATCAAAAGATAATATGTTCATGAAAAAGAGCTTAGTGGTCAAGTTTGGCTTACGCTGAGCTAAGCAAAATCAAGAGTTCTTCACAGCAGGACTTCTCAGAGGCTTTGATATGCTAATATTTGTTGAAATTCTCTAAGAAATAATCTTGGGATTATAGTGACCACTGATCACTCCTCTCCACCCCCCCCCATGCATTTCATGGGATTAATGTTCTGCAAAACACCGTTCAGTCTGTTTTATTTGAATTTTTCAGCCTGGATCAGAATTACTGTGGGATGTTAAGGGAAGAAGTATGTGTTAATAACTGAGAGCTAACTGTATGTGTCAACCTTCTAGACGTGGGAGTAGTGGTGGTGGAAATGGAGGGAAATCCCTCAGAGGTCAATTCTGACAATCAGGCCTTCTAATACAGCTGTCCCCCCTCACCAGGAGTAATTCATTGGTAACCTTCCAAGTTTCTGGGTTTTATTTTTATTAAGGCAGGCTTACCATGTGCCAGATGTTAAGTCAGACTCTTGGAAAATAAAAAGACACAGTACTGTCCTCAAGGAGTAGTTAAGAATGGGATGGAGAAGACAATTATAATCAAGTATCATTGGAGGTGTAGTCCAGGTATCCACAAGATAAGACCAAGGTGATAAAGTTAACCTGGCCTGAGGGGTTAAAAAGACTTGACAGAGGCTATGGTGCCCTGCTGGTTTTGAAGGCCAATAAAGGGTTAGCCAGGAAAGGAGGGGAAGAGCATGTGCAAAGACACGGAAGCTTGAGACAACATGGCATATTCAGGGAACTCCAAGTAGCTTGCATAGCTAGAGTATAGGGTATAAATGAAACTGAGTAAGTACAAAGGGAGCAAAACATAAAAGGACTTTATGTGGCATGCTGGGGAGTTTGGATTTTATTTTCAGGATGAAGGAAGATTATTAAAGGCTGTTGAACGTGGAATCTCAGGATCAGATTTACCTTTTGAAAGGTCCCTTTGGCAGCGGTCTAGAAAATGGATTGTGGAGGTAGAGGATCAGAAACAAAGCTCCAGAAAGAGTCCAGCAAGAATGGTGAGGGCCTGAACTAGGAGAATTGTGGATGGAGAGGAGAGGGTAGTTGAGAATTGAAATCGATGACACTTGATGAACTAAGATGTTGGCAGATTAAGGGAAAGAGACATTGCTAGACAATTCCCAGGTTTCTGACTTCAGTAATCACAGACAACAGTACAGCCACTTAATAATACAAGAAATACAGGACAACAGGCAGGTTTTTTGCTAAGAGATATTCAGGTTTGCACTTGTATAGTTTGAGATTCCAGTACAACATGAGACATATTCAGGAGATGGGTGGAACGCTGGGTTGAGAAATACCGATTTGACAGGTATCACAATGAAAGTTGTAAGTGAAGCCATAGCTATGAATGAGATTGTGCAGGGAGTGTGCAGACTGAGAAGAAAGAAACAAAAATCCCAGGGAACTGCAGTATCTCCCTCTTCTGAATGCCTATGATATTTGTCTGTAACTCATGAAATTTGTTCTATGCTGCAATGAACATTTAGTTTGATGTATGTAACGCATCATGCTAGATATGTGGGTATGAAGAATAAAAGAAGATCCTTTCATCCAAGAAGACTATAACCTAGTTGTGGAGAAAGAGATATGTACAACTATTACGCAAAGGAAATGAAATAAAGAGCTATAAATGAGTTGACTGTAGAAAAGGCAATTGATTCAATGGGGGAGATAACACAGGTTTCCACAGGGGAAGAAAGCATTTGAGTTGGGCTTTGCAAAACAAGGGGATTTTGACAAGCAAGGAAGGAGAATGAAAGGCAAATAATTTGAGGTAGCTTCAGAATGGAGTGTAGGAAGTAATGGCAAGAGATGAGGCTGGAAGGGTGGCTTTAGGCCAGGATCTAGGAGGTCAGGAGTTCCTCTGAGGTTTCTTAGGAGTCCATTTTAAAAATGGCATATGCCTATGTATATAGCTGATTCATTTCTGCCTATTCCTTAATTTCAGAAATTCCTTTAAGAATGAGTCAAAAATGCTAAAGGAAATCTAGAAATCACCCAACTAAGGCGTTAGGCTTGTATATGCTTTTTCTCAATTCTATATTTCAATTCTGCAAAACTCTTTGTGAGTGGAACTTCAATTACTTGGCTTCATTATAAAATTTTCACTGTATGTCAAGAGTATAAATAGTTTCACTCTGATGCTGTCATTTGAATGTGGCTGAAAGCATTGACAGAAATCACATTTTCATGGCACTTACTTGGCATGCTGAAGGAAAACAAAATGTATACTGCTAATTAAGTCATTAGTGACTTTGAAAGTGATGGATGGATTATATATAAAGTTAGTAAATAATAGAGATAAAGAAGTATATTTTAAAGATTAAAAATATTTTATTTAAACTTTTCTTCATAAACACTTTTAACATTTTTTTTAAATTTAAAAACAGAATGGATAGCATAAACATGTTTGAATAGATTATATCCACGGCTTGGGAAAAATTACCTGACAAAAATGTAAAGGCTTTCAAAACAGGTATAAAAGGCAAACCTTAAATTATTCTAAGATTTTTATATCGGCCCTAGGATTATTTGACTACTGGCCCAAAATGTACCTAAAAGGTCAAAATATTTTTCTATAGACAAAGTATGCCCGAGATATAGGGCATATACAAGTTAGGTAGAAAATAACCTCTCCAATCACCTCATTGGAACATTCCTTCAGAAAGCAAACACCTAACCCTTACTGGTATAGTGATTAATAAAATTCTTTAATGCAATTGTTCCCAAACATGTAAAAAGAAAATCCAACATTAAGGGGAAACAAAGCTGATGGCATTCTCTCAATGTTACTTGGGTAATATTGAAGTTATACTGGTATACTGAAAGGATATGACTTCCATGAGTTTATCTATTCCAGTCTATGCCTATTGAATATTTGACTTTATAAACTCTCAATAAACTAATATTTCAGGACTTTTATTTTTTAAGATAAATCTCTTTTTAGAAGATATGTATTCCCAAACCAACTCTAATCCAATTGAACAAACGTATGATCCCTATAAATGTTCAGAGTACAAAAAAAAAACAAACTGTATAATAGGCAAACAAGAAAACTGGCACTAGCAGTTTTACTGCCATATAGCCCTCAATTATGTCTAATTTACACTATTATCTATGTTGTGTTTTACTTCAGTCTAAACTTTAAATTATGTATTCTCAAAAGAGCTAGTCTTTTCTGAGAGATAGCTTATAAACTGAAATCAACAATTTATATTATCAACTGAAATGTTATGACCTACCACCACATATACATATATAAAAATAGCCCCACTGAACGTTTAACATGTTTAGATTATGCAGCTCAAATAATTTGTTATAAAATATTTTAAAGCTTAGTTTCATGTAATTAAGACAAAACTCTCCATTTTTACCACTTCTCACCACACAAATGTGTGTCCTTTACTATGACTCGAGCAGGCTTCCCAGAATGAGGTGTCCAAAGGTGCTGCTTCAGAAAGGATAAGTGAAGGGCTCAGTCAGTATTTCACAAATTATTATAGTTAACACTCACATAAAGTGGAGTAATGAGGACACACAGAAAGCTGTCTCAAGAAAAGCTAGTATTTCTATTAAGCTTTGCTTTTTAAAAACCAGTAGTATTTCTTTCAATACAAAACCTTCAATGTGAGAATCTTGCATTTTATGAAAAGGTTGTAGTGCAAGGATCTTCTTTAAGGAGATTAAAATCAAAACTTAGAAGATGAAAGATGTGGAAGGAAAGAGAACAAATGTTTCTAATTTAAATGCAGTTAATAAAGATCGGCTGTTTTTGTAAAGTCTGGCATTAAAAATGTAAAGTGAAAATTAACACATATAAAGACCACAACAGTTACACTGTGTAATTTCCAATCTCCTATTGAATTTTTTAAAAACTACTAGTTTGAGCATGTACAATGTATATAAACAAAAAATGGTTCCAAATAAAGCACACAAAAAATAAACTTGAAAAAAAATTCTATGAAAAAATTTTTCCATAGTTTAGTATAACAAAAATAAATCTCTTTCAACAATTAAACCATAATTTTAAAAGGGAATGTAAGTTAATCGTGGATTTAAAATAACCTATATTAGAACTACATATAAACAGAAGCATTTTCTCATACATTCAGAATCTAAGCAAATAGCAACTATTCTTAAAGCTCAAAATGGATTACAGCTAACATCAGGCCAGACAAGACTTAAGTGAAGCTGAACCCAGAGTTAGTTCAAGTTAAGATTTCACAAAAGTTTACCAAAAATGAACTTTGACCTTGGTCTTGTGTCTTTAAAATGGAACACCAAGAATGTTCAGCTATTTGCCCAGATCTTACCCTAACTAGGGCTATGAAGTCAGATTGAAGCAATACAAGAGAACCACCGCTGAAATGTGAAAGCCTGTGATATGGGTACCCTGTCAGACAGCTCCGTCAGTCTTTCCTAGCAAAAGACGTCAAAGAGGAAAACCATGAAGATGCTATTTTCTTTAAAGCAAAACAATACACATACAAAAACCCAGACCAACTAATATATTAGAAAAAAAGTAAATGGTTCACCTAATGCTTAGTTTTCAAATTTTTCATATCACCACAGCAAACAAACTATCACATTTCGTTTTTAGAAACTGATAGGACCACTTAATGAAAATTTAAGCCTCTTCTACAAAATATTATTATTAACTTGCTTTAACACCAATGCCAATTTTTTTCGCTTTCAAAAACAACTTGTGTACCTGATTTCTTAAATGCCTCCAGTTTTGGAGTTTTAAAATCAGGTTTCTTTTCATAGTATGTCTAATTGAATTAAACACAAAAAGTCTTCACATTTCCATGACTTCACGTTTCCATTTTATGTTCAGTGATGGCAGCAGCAAAAAGAAAGAAATTAGAAAGTTTATACAACAGCCATATAGAAGGCATTGCAATATTGCACCAATATCCAAAGATGTGGCAAGTTTTGCCAGTGTAGGTCTAGTCTGTATCAGACAGACTCTACTTTTGAGAAAATGGCATCAATCTGAATGATCCACTCACTCCCTGGTTATTCCTGCTTAATTTTGTCAACTATATATTCTTTTCCTTTGCATTTAAAGAGTTGAAAGGTGCAGCTAATCCTAAAACATTTGTTATAAACTGCTTTTAAACAATTATTCTAGATCCATTCTCAATTTGGGGTTACCATCCTTCATGCTAGTAGCTTTCAGTAAATAAAACAAAAGCTGAGAGCTTACACCCCCAGTGCTGCTGGGGATTTTGTATTAAAAAAAATAAACAAGTAGATATGACCAGTAGGATTATAATTCTATTTCTTACTTCTAAGTCAAAACTGAGCTCAAATATTCTAAGGGTTGCTACCTTCCATTCAATAACAGATGCAGCAGCCTCATTTAACATAAAGAATGGGAGTTGCACTTACGTTTAAGGGGGCCTTTATTTAGGAGTTTGATATTACCTAAATTCTCTTTAAAAGTGCTTGCACGCTGCAGGGTCAGAGCTTGTTATATACGACTCCAATTCTCTCTAAAAACAGGGCAACGTTAAACAGACTGCAAAGAACAACATTTTAAAAAAGAAAAGACATACATGATAAAGAACACTAATGCTTGTGAAAATAAAATATATAAAGTGTTAGTTTTCATAAATCCATACATGTTTCAGAAATATAGGGGGTTCAAATATTACTGAGTCAGTATGGACTGAAGATAGGCTACTCTGATACGAAATGAGGACTCCAGTTATTTTAAGTTTCTAAAAATATTAATACATGAAAAGATATTACATCTAAAATTCAACAAGTATGGCGAACCGTGTGTGCAAGTGCACTAGCTTAAAAATATAGAATCCTAACCACACATAAAAGGGGATGTGCCTTATATATTTATAGGATATATGCGAGTACGGATATGCTTTCACTAACACAATGCGGATAAGAGAAGGCAGCTTAGAAATAGTGTTTTGAATATAAAAAGTTATTTTGTAGAAAATTTATATTTTTGCATTTTCAGCAAAAAAGCCATGCAAAAAGGTCAAGAGTTTTAAACTTTAAATAATAAAATCAAAAAGTTTAACAGACTGAAATACACTGAAATAAATGTCCAAAAAGATTTCAGATAAAGACAGAAACTGAAATCACATTCAGTGACACTTATCAGGTCTTCTCTTAGAAGATTCATGAATCCTAGCTGCGCTGATATCTTAAAGCATAAGATCAACTTCCCCGATAAGTGGATTGTTCCATTAAACTGCTTCTGGAAATAGTTTCAAGAGCTAGCGTTCAGAATTAACTTATTGCATGAGTTTGAGGCCACTAAAAAGAAAAAAAAAGGATGCTAGCACAAAAATGAAAACTTCTTACGATATTAGACCAATGGCTTTGATAGTAAAACTGGTGAGGTTTTTCTTTTTTTTAATTAACTATATATCATAAACAAATGCTTCGTTTGCCACTTTTTTAGTGAGGAAGGTGATATCATCAGTTGCAACGTCTAACCTCGTCCAGTACGTATTCAGGAAAATGCAGGTTGCATACTTGTAAACCGTCCAGCTTGCAGGGCATCCGAGGGTACTCATCTTCCTTCCATTTATTTTCTTCGGGATCAAAAGTAAGAATAGAATCGCTGTAATGACCATTATAGCAAAGGCCGCCAAGAACCATTATTTGTTTGTCCAGCACAGTCACACCATGGCCACTTCTACCAATTGGCATGGATGCCAAGATGGTCCACTGATCAGTGTCTGGGTTGTACACTTCTGTGGAAGGGCATCCCTGAGATTCAAAAGAGGCCCTTAAGATCACACAAACACCGCCAAAAACATAAAGCTTGCCATTGTAAGAGATCATCTTGTGAAAGCATCTTGCGTAATTCATTTTACTCTTATTCTCCCAGCAGTTGGTAACCACTTGAGTTCTCCTTGTACGTTGTTCTATGGTCCCTTCCTTACTGGGGTCGAACACACACACTTGTTTAGAAGTGGAAGATGATGTGATTCCACCAGTGATAAACAACTTGTTATTGAGCACTGTCCCCTCATGACCATATTTGTTGACTGGATAAGGATCTACAAATTCCCATTTATCATTGGTGATGTCATATCTCTCTGTTGAATAGAAGGTCTCATCCCTGGTTCTTCCTGCTACTGCGTAGATGAATTTCCCAATAACGCCAACTGCAAATTCTGAACGTGGAACAGACATGTCTGCCATCCGCAGCCAACAATTCTGTCTTGGGTCATACCTGAACACTTTAGAAGAAGCATGGAATTCACCGTCAGGCCCTAGTTCTTCCCCGCCTAACAAGAACACAAAGTTATTGACAATAGCGAGGCAGTCTGGTCGTAGAGGTACTTGTGGGCCTTCCAGCTCCCACCAGACTCTTGGTTTCTTTAAGAGTAGTATTTTACTGTTTACCATGCTGTGTCCAATCATTCCCCGGAATACTGTAGTTTGGGGTTTGGCAGAACGGATGCGACTAGATTTTGTTTCCATCAAAGGCTGCTGGTGAACATTCTGAAAGTAATTCAATGCTTGATCGACTTCATACCGCAGCTGTCGAGAGTATCTATAAAATTCTGATGTCTTAACCTAAGAATACAAGTAAAAGAATTTAACCAAAAGAAAAAGCATCAATGGAAAACAAAGTATCATAGCTCACTAAGATGATTAGTATATTCTTTTAGACACACTTTACTAAAACTTCTTTTCCTGTTAAGATCACATACTTCCTTTTTGTTTTTTTTACAAAGGTTTATATTTGTATTTGTAATAATCTATGCACATTCCCAATTTTTTTAAAGTAAACAAGTTATTTTTCAGGCACAAATTATATTTCCAGGCATAAGGAAATTCATCTAACAAAAGGTATTAAGGACCTATTATATGTCAGGCCCTGGGCTACAAGTGGGGCATACGCTTCACACTAGAGGAAACCACAGCCATGGTTTTCTTAACCACAAGTAACGCTGTAAAAACAACTACGACTGAGTAATTTGGGGAAAACTTAGTGAGAATTTAAATACATATAAAATTCCCAGGAGGTTTTTGACATAGAGACTTCATCAACTCCTACAGTAATAATTCAGTTGACAAGAACAGGTCCATTTTTCCCCCTTTTCTTTTTGCAGCTGGAAAGACCAAATTATAATTATTCTATTACCAAGATCTTATGAAGTGTGGTGGTTGCACAACATGATTAATGTAATTGATATTAAATTGAATTGTATGCCTGAAAAACACTGAATTGGCAAACGTGTTATATACATTTTTACAACAATAAAAAAAAGATCTTTATGAAGTACTTTTAAGCATTATTCTACGTGCTGTGGGGAGATACAAAATAAGTATAAGATGTGGCCCATTCCCTCAAAGAACCTGGAATATATTTGGGGAAAATGAAGGCAAATACAAATTTACCAATAATACATCAAGTTGACAATTAGGTATGAAGCAGAACAGCACATCTGAGTTCTGCAGAACTTTAGATACAGAACATTATCAAACTAGTCAGAAACAGGAAGTTGGAGACCAAGCAGAAAACGCCTGCATCATAATATGAAGTTGGAGACCAAGCAGAAAAAGCCTGCATCATAATATGGCAAGGATAAGATAAGAAGGTCTTAAATTTGGATAGTAGAAATTACATATTATAGAGAGAAAAATCTACAGAATTCTGTGATGATTTGAAGTAGGGATAGGGTGAAAAAGTGAGGACTCAAATGTGATTTTAGGATTTAGACTTCAAGTGATAGGGAGAGCAGTGTTACCATTAAGGGAAACGGAAGACAAGCTGATTTGGGAGAGGTATTCAACTTCACTGGTGATGTGAGTTGCTGGTAGGATGCTAAGGTGGAAATGTCTAGGAGCCTGTTGGAAATCTGGGTGACAGCTTGGGAGAGAGTCAAGTCCAGGCATATACATTTATGAGCTTTCTTTCCTTCCTTCTCTTTTTCCTTCCCTCTTTCCTATCTTTCTCACTCTTTTATTCATTCATTCAATCCTATCTAAGTCCAAAAAAATATTTGAAACAGAAAGCACAAATTTGTTTTTTTCAAAGTATTTTGATAACTGTATTTGAATATAATTATTTCCTTTGTAATTCCATGCATTTAAAATCATTATTCTGAGAAGAGGTCCTTCCAAGGGCTTCACTAGAGTAGCAAAGGGATCAACAGCACAAAAAAGGTTGACAACACCTAAAAAAGAGAAAGCTAATCCTACTACTGCACTGGCTGCTTTACATTTGCAACTCATGTTAAATTATTCCTCCTGTGAGATAGCAATAACCATCCGTTTTCCTGATTTAAAAAAACGGAGGCTTAAAATGTTAAGTGACTTGCCAAAATTGTTTACATGACTAAAACTGGTGGAGTCAGGATCTGAACCTTAAACCAGGACAGTCTTACTCCAAACCTCATGCAATTTCCAGTATGTTACAACACAGCCTCCATTATTCTTTAGAAAAATCTTTAAATGACATACTCATTTATTAAAAATACTTAACATGTTCAATGAATGAGCCTAATGACCCCTCTCAAAGAAAAGATAGTATAATTATTCTATCAATAAAAAGAATCAATCATATGGATCACAATGATTGGGTATCCAGCAAAATAATAACTGTGGAAGAAATCATAGCAAATAATGACTTACAGTAAATAAGTAATTTCAATAAAGAGAGTGACGTAAGAATAAAGCAAAAATATAAGGAAGATCTGAGGTCTTTTCCTTTCTTTTACTTCCTTACTACAAGGAAAACAAACTGAGCTTCAATCTCTTAGGAGAAACAATGGAATACTATCCAGCCACTAAGGATCAATCACTGAGTATTTATTAATATTGAATGATGTTCACAATGTTTTAAAAAAAAAGTCAACTCTTCAACCTCTGTTGAGAATTCGTGGTGGTGCTGAGAAAAACAAGAAATCTTACACTACTCCCAAAAAGAATAAGAGAAAGAACGTTAAGCTGGCTGTCTTAAAGTACTACAGGTGGATGAGAATGGCAACATTAGTTGCCTTCATTGGGAGTGCCCTTCAAATGAATGTGGGGCTGGAGTTTTTATGGCCTGCCACTTGGATAGACATTACTGTGGCAAGTGTTGTCTGACCTAATACTTCAACCAACCAGAAGACAAGTAATTGTGTATGGGTTAATAAAAGACATGAATTAACAACAAAAGCGACAGTACTCTGGTATTAACCCAATAGTATTTTGTGTATGCTTGCTTGTGCTAATAGTGATTGTCTCTGGAATTTCATAACATTTTTGCATTCTTTTTTTCATGTATTTATAAACAGAAAAAACCAGAGTTCTTGCCATTTAAAAAATAAGTCCCTTGAAACCATCAAAAATCTATACGACTAGTAAAAATTAGCATCTTTTCATATTTTCGTTTCCATTTATTCCATGAATTGCCTTGTGTGCCTTACCCATTTTTCTCATCTTTTTCGTATTGACTTGTAGGAGATAAGTAATATCCTAGAAATCAACAAGAAACACAAGCCTCAAATTAAATATTTAAGTGCCTACTCTGCACAGCCAGTCGCCTGAGAGCTACACAGGTTTTGAATAGACTCTTGTCCACTATACTAATTAAACACCATGCCAAGCAGCACAGCAGAGTGATTAAAAATCTGATTTAGGAAATATACCTAATCATTCCACTCACAAGCTGTGTGATCTCAGGCATATAACTCAACATCCTTAAGCCTGTTTCCTCATCTGTTATTACTGGGATAACAATAGCACGTATACTTCATAACCCTATTGTAGGAGCCAAGTGAGATAACCTCTGTGGGAAGGGCTTAGTACAATGCCTGTCGCGTGGTAATTCACAAAAAACAATAGCTAGTATTAGCTATTATTACTGACCAGGGGACATCTGTAGTAGCGTCACTCAGCTTAAATCAATGCATCTGATGCGTGCAAGTAGGAGGAACCTTTGGAGAAAGCAGCCATGTTATTTGGAAATCAAGAAAGAAAGAAAGGGGAATGCTGCACATATTGGATAGGCAGATTTCAAGTTTTTCAAAGGAAAATTAGGATCAATTCCAAGATCAGTAACACAAAGAACTGGAGGCTCTCAGAAGCATAATACTGAGTGCATAATTGCAAATTTCACTGATGAGGGGAAGACAAGGGGAAAGTATATAAAAAATCTGATGTGGCTGCACAGAGAGCTTTCTGGAATTCAGATGTTAAAAAAAACCACTTACAACAGATGGTAAAAAAGGGCACATAAAACAAGTATTAGAAAGAGTGAAATGGAGCTGTAAGAATACTGTAAGGAAGGCTTAAAGCCCCAGGATGAACGGTGGCTTTACAAAGTGCCAGATATGGAATAAATGGCATTTTAAAGGTTAAAGAAAAAAGCAGAGGAAAAAGTGAAGCCCCCTCCCCATGGGGTGCTTCATGTAATATTAACAAATGACAAAGAGAAGCAGCCTTACTCCTATTTTATTTCCATTCTTGGCTAAGAATCTTTTATTCTTTCCAATCTGAAGATCAAATACAATTACTAGGAAGAAACTTAAATCCAAGATGGCTGAGAAAAGAAAAAAACATCTAGTTATTCTAACCGAGTTCAAGTCATTCAATCTCATAAGTCACGTCCTGGGATACTGAGAAGCTTTGCAGATAAGGCTGCTTAATTGCTTTCTGTAATCTGTGAAGAATAGTGAAGAATGGGAGAGGACTAGAAGCCAGACAGATTTCTGAACTACAGACTGGTTCACTTGAGGTTGACTGTTTAAAAAATAAAGTTAGTGAGCACTGTAAAATAAAGTGCTAAACACTAGGAGGCAGCACGGATTCACTAAGTAATGCCAAAACGAACTGTTTCCTGTTTAATTTTTGACGATGTAACAGCACTGATACAGAAAGAGAATCCATGACTGCAGCAAAGTAATCATAAAGAAAAGAGAAACACCAGGGCCTCATGAACCACTTGACATTACAGCAATAATTGTGTGTGAATGCATTTAGGTGGCAGAGTGGGGTAGTGGAGGGTCCACAGCTTTTATGAGATGCTCAAGGGATCCTCGAACTCCAAATGTAAAGCTTTAACTGATTATATCCTCAATATGAACTAACAATGTGATACGGCGGCCTTGAAAGCTAATAAAACTGTGGGCTCAACTAAAAGAAGAGACAGTCCCACCCTCTCCATTCAAGTGAAATAACTAAGACAGGGTGTTCAGTTCCATCACTACAATTTAAAGTAGACACTGACAAAGTGGACCAAGTCCGGAAGACAGTGAAGAAATCCAAAATCAAATGAAGAATGGTCAAACAGATGAGGAATGTTTCAACCCAAGAGAAAGATGGCAACCGTTTCCCAGACCAATAAGTGGAAGTGAGGAGGAAGATTTTAGGCCAGTATAAGGAAAAGCTTTGTAATTAGAACTGCCAAGATACCGGATGTTCGTTGCATCATTATTTGTAATAGCACAAAAACTGGGAACAACTCAAATATCAATAAGACATTGGTTGGATAAACTCTGGTATATACCATATGGAGTCATTAAAAAGAATAAGGTTAATCCATATGCACTAACACAGATGTTCAAAATGTTAAATGAGAAAAACTACAGAACAGAATATATAATATTCTCAAAAAATAAAAACTGTTTTAGTCAGCAGTATATGCAGGAGAAAAACGTCTGTATACATGTACAATTATCCAGTGAGCTTTTGGGGGACTTGCCCTTTTTTAGGCTCTATACAGGTCTGTATTTGGCTTTTTTACAGGGTTCATATATGTCTTTTGTAATCAGTAAAAAGGCTATGAGTACATTTTTTCCCCCGAAGTCATAGATTGCCTCTGACATCAGTGAGCATCCCACCACTGGAGGTATTCCAGGTTGAGTGACCACCCATCAGGAGTGCTGGAGGAGGATCCCAGCACTGCACAAAGGATTAGGCTGGATGGCCTATAAAAGGTCTTCCACCTTCCAAGTCCAGGCTCCTGCAGATTCTATCAAACTGGTCCAGTTTAACTGCTCGTGGAGTCATTTTCTAGTCTTTCATTTTATACCCAATATTCTGGTTCCTTTGTTCTCTCCCCATTCATTCTATTATGCTCCTTTGAAACCTGGCTTCCAAAAAATTTACAAGAGTTACTTCAAATCTGTGTTAAAGTTCAAATCAAAGCTACATGTCTTTATCTAACTTGTTCTACTTCTAAGCCACCAATAATGGAAGTTGTGCCTTTTGAGATAGCTGACTCTTCTGTATAAGATCTTCTAACCAAAGAAATTTAGCTCCTACTTCTCTCTGCCAAGGCTTGAAGTTCTAGATCTGCCTTGCCTTTTTTCCAGAGCTACTTACTGCTGCATTCTCCTCTAAAACCACACAATAACAGTGAGCATAACCAGTTTCTTCTTTCATTATAGAAATGCGGAATTAATGCCTCTCCTACAATCCTGGATAATTAGTTATACTCTGCTTTGAAACAAAAAGCGTGGGGCTGAAACCTTCCATGTGAATGGAATCATTTAAAGCACATTAATGAAGGGAGCTACTCAAAAAGAAACATGTGGCTCATCTTTTCAGAGAAAGCAATTCTCCCATCATTTGTTCCTCATATAACAGTTTATTTAATTATCTGTATATCAGGTGCTCTCCGAAGAGATATGGAAAGAATGACATTTCTTTCATGTTCTGAATTACTTTCCCTATCCTTTCATAGGATTAAAAAAGCTGTCTTGTTTTAAAACTTGTAAAGAATATATTCATTCTTTATCACTTTTCTTGTTTTGATACTGTTTTTAAAAAAGTATTATGAAAAACATTTTGTCCTTATTCTGAATGCAAAATGCCAGAAAGTATACATTAAAAACAGTGGTTAAATTGGCCATTTCCTCCTCTCATCTTATTTTAGTTTAATGTAATATGTGTACGCATATATGCATGTCCTTAACAAGGGAGAAAATCTGAGAAATGATTAATTTTGAATGTGGTTTCTGTAAATACAAAGTCAAAGAAATAATAGCTAGCCATTAACAACTAGGCAAATATTCCATGTTTCTCCATTCACTGTCAAAACGTTACATAATCCATTTACTATACTCTTTTAAGTTTTAAAGGTTAATGTGTATATACCACTCCTAATTTTGAGACAATTAAAATGTAATTTGTGTGAAATTAAAACGGGCATTTTCACAGAGCTTACTACCTGTATTTGATTAAAAATCTATAATTTAAAAAATCAACTAAAACTGGCTACTGTCTAAAATTTTATTAGGCTTTCAGACAGCCAATTTAATATCAGCTGTTTTACCTTTTGAAATGACTTTTTAAATGCCCAAGATGCTTATATTAAACCAAAGAAACGAAATGCTTTTTATCAGCTTGTCAATCAGTGGGGGTGGGAGGTGTGGGGAACAATCCTTGAATTCAAAATCCCTGGTCTTGGGCCTGACACTGAACCCAAGTCAACTGTGTGACCTTGGACAAGCCTCCAGTTTAGATTATTTCTCCTTTATAGAAGGAGCTGTATGAGCAGACACCTCTCTAGCCCGTCCTATGTCCAAAAATGCTAATCTAATCCTCAGAATAGTGAGTGTAAGGTATCATGTGGAAGACTGAGTCCTGGCTGTCAGTTTATCATTCCTTCTCCACCATGATCCAATCTTCTGAAAAGAAATATCCAGAAACAAAGCATTTACTATCATGGGACTTTAACATTAGTTCTAAAACAAATTATATCTTTGGGAACCGGGGCTACATTCGATGGAATTTTAGTATTCAGTAAAATGTGAAGCAGTCTTTATATGCTGTATTGCAAAAACATCAACCCTGGTCTGAGATGTCTTTATTTGTAAAATCATGCTAAGAACTAAAGCTTATACTGATTTATGTGAAACAAAAATCATCACAAAAAAGCTAGGTGTAAAATGCCTTTAATTAATCCCTTTGTCCTGAAAAACTGAGTTAATAACCAGGGATAAGGCTATGAAAAATCAGTTCATGCTCAGCACAAATCCTTTTGCGTAATACTATAATCAGTCAAGTACCAAATGGTAAAGATAAATTTTAATAAGGATTTACTCATCCTCTCTTCTTCAAGCAGGCAAGAGGCTAAAGAATTGAACTTCAGAAGTAAAGTGACCGAGGCAGGAGGCCCCTCAGGACAACACTCTAATAATTAGTTTCAGCACGATTTGTTTAAGTCCCTCTATCCCTTCAACTTTTCTGTAAAGTGAAAAATATTTAATTCAAAAATAAATGTGCTTAAAAAGTCCAATTTCCTTCTAATTTTGGTGCAACAGACCACTATTAGAAATTAAAAGTGCAAACTCTAAAAAGTAGGAAAAAATGTAATTTTAAAAAAGATTTAAGAACATCTTTTATTATCTGATTACACTAATATTTACACTGTACAACTAGGTTCTAGAATTCACAATTTATAGGGACGATTTTTTTTCCTATTTGGAAATAATCTCAACTATGTAAATATCTTAATCTATAAAAATGGTAGAGTGGAAGGGAAGCCAAATAAAAGGTTCAATCATAACTTCTGAACGTTTTTGAGCAATGTTTACCTATGACACGTGGAATTTTCTGGATAAATAACAAATTTGAGAATTAAAAGTTTAAAGCCTAAAATCTTAACATTTCCCCTTGTTCCTTTCTCACTCCTAAACTTTTCTCCCTTCATTTCTTGACTTCACTGAACCTTTTTAATTTCTGCTTATCATTTGGTTCCCTACCCCTTTTTCCAATTTATTGAAAAGGTGTTCTTTTATGTGTCAGCATAGCAGTTCCCCTTCCAGGTCTTCCCTTCCTTTTACTCCATTCCTTTTACTCCACAGTTAATTTCCAATTCTCCTATGCTTTTGTTTTTGTCTTTTTTAATAAAAACAAAGGCAGTGCAGAGAGAAAGTAAGACTGAATTTTTAAATTCCTATTTTCAACAGGTTCTCGTCTGCTTAATACACCCTCTAAGATAGTATCTTTCCCAGGGGATCTAACAGCAGTCAACACCCTAGATTACTGGCACTCTTCAGGAACCTGTGAACCTGGAGTGAACACAAGTCAAAGGTAGAAAATAAGAGCATTCAACATCCATACATAAAAGGCAAAAGACCAGAGGAGAAAAACACCTTGGGTGGTTTTTTAAAGAACTGTGCATGTGTTAATTACAATCACCCAAGTCCATGGGGCTGGGGAGGAGGGTCGGCAAAAAGGAGACTGATAACAGAAAAAGCCATTAAGTTAAGTGAGAAAGTATGCTTAACTGACTGACCTATTTTCCAACAGAAAATCTGCAAATCTCTGTGCTTTCACTCTAAGGGGCAAATGAGCTGATTGTTAATTTAAGAAATGTCCAAATTTATAGCTGTATAAAAAACCAAAACCAAGCCCACTGCCATCCAGTCAATTCCGACTCATAGTGACCCTATACAACAGCGTAGAAGTGCCCCATAGGGTTTCCAGGCTGCAATCTTTATGGAAGCAGACTGCCACATCTATCTCCCGTGGAGCTGCTGGCGGGTTTGAACCATCAACCTTTTGGTTAGCAGCTCGGCGCTTAACTACTGTGCCACCGGGGCTCCTTTATAGCTGTATAACTAATATATGAAGGTGATTTAAAACTGGCTCAAGAACTTAAGCTTATTAGAAATTCTAATCAAATTTCACATTTGAAATATAGGTCACTATCTTTTTTAAAACACTTTTTACTGTCAAACAGCACTGTTTATGTTTCTCATGTACTTCTAAAATTGTGAGGTTTAGAGGGAAATTTGTATATTCCTCTAGATTTACCTGGCTTTAGCTGAAGTCATTAGATACAATTAAACCTTTTTCAAGAGTTTTGGCTAAGTGTGGAAACAATGCACTTAATGGTTTGGTTGCTGGACAGAAATTCTGGATCAACCAAGTGCTAAATTAGTCAAAACATATTACAGTGCCTAAATGAAGGAATTTAGGAGGGGTATACTACACCTACACCTTAACATAGATGCATCCTTGCCAAGGGAATTTCATTTCCAAGTAGGTTGTACCTCAGTTAATCAGAATATCACATCATCCAAGCATGAGATTATATTAAGAACAATAAATTTCCTTGTGTCACAGTCCATTATTAATGCCATATAGATCAACTATGCTGCAAGAGAAAATATTTGGATGATTATCAGTGTTTTATGAAGACCAGTTCCAAGATCTATTACATTCTTGGTAATCTATACTTCTGATACTTCTAATTTATAATCTTTGAATGCTTTCATTTTCAAGGTGAATCCAGAACACCTTATCCTCATCTTAAAATGTAGCTTTTAAAGCCACAAATTCTGCTCCTTAAGTAAAAGATATTTCTGAAGATATGTTAGAAAATTTTTCTGAAGCATTAATTTTTACTCTGACCCTAGGATTAATTTTCACTAATAATGAAGTTATCTTTTTCAGATAATTTCATAATTACCTGAAAATGTAAATATTCTTATAATAAACTTTGATAAAATGCAGAAATGATTTGTTAAATCCACATATATTCTCAGTAAAAGAGAATTAATATCCTATTATATATTCAGTAGACACACAAAGGCTACATATTGTAGCCTTTGCTCATTAAAACATAAGCTTTGCTTTTTAAAAGTTATATAAATCCAATTTTGCGGGGAGGAGTACAGTGAACTACATCTAACAGACTGGGAAAAAAGCACACTAAGGAGTTTGAATATCAGGAGCTAGTTGATAAACAATATTTGTAATAAGCATGATGGGTTTACTTAAAGCAGAACACATCTATATAATCTGTATCCTTAATAAATAGTCAAGGAAAAATCAACTATAAAATCCTTAATACAAAGCTCATGAAATGTGTTTTTAAAAAAAAAATATTTACAGGATTTAAAATAAATGAAAGATTTTTATGATTCTGAAGATACTTTACATAATAATACAATTTCTAAGGGAATCATTGGTATGCTGAGTCTTACCTTATGCATATTTATGATACTGAAGATGGCCTGGGTTCAAAAATATTAAAATGTCACTGTACTAAAAGAACATGAGTTTTTTAATGAATAATTTAACAATTTTGCTAAAAAGATCTTTTCCATACAAAAAAGTCAAGTATAATACGCATTTTGCCAAATATACATTTACTTCATAAAATGTTTTCAATAAAGCAGTAATTGTTTTTTAAAGGCAAGACCAAAGAAAGCAAAGTTTAAACTATTTAAATCTTCACATCACTGAAATTCAGAATGACAAATGTCAGGCCTTATCTCTGTTAACAGATGCAAAGACCATCAGAGCTAGTAAAAATACATGCCACAGACATCTGCATACGTAAAAACTGAAACTGTAGTCTAGTTTTAAAACGGGGAATCTACTGTAGATAAAATGAATGATAGGAAGTCTTTAAAAACTATGTCAAAGGAAAAGGTCCTTAAATTTATTTTCAGGTATCTTTGATTATACAGTGAAAACCTCAGAACTGTGCTTTCACATCTTAAAAAGTTCCCCATATCTTATACTTTTTTCAGTGCTGTTAAATTTCTTAGGCTATATGTATATGTGTGTGTATATCTATATACACACATACACACAGGATGTTTTAGAGACCACTGCCTCTAAGAACTCAGTGAGGAAATTTGGAAGTCCTGGTCTCTTTGATGATAGTCCCAGAGAATACTCAGTACGAAAGTTGTTTTCAGTTGGGGAGAAAACCCAGTAGAGGATTAGGGGGAAAAGATACTGAAAAAGAATAAACCCAAAGGTTTCAGCACAGCTAGAAAGCATGCTTCAGGTCCACGGAATCAGTGGGGGCTCTTCCTTCCCCATACTATGAAGCTACTGCTCCGAGCTGATCATTGCTGCCAAAAGAACTAAAACCTCCATGAGTTCCTTTTTATTTTTGTGAGGCCACGGAAAGGCTCCTGAGAAAGAGATGCTATACTCAAATAACAATTATCTCCATCAGCAAATCCACAGAATTGTTAGGTAAGCTCATTTAACAGTAACTGTACACAACACCGGAGCCCTGGTGATGCAGTGGTTAAGAGCTTGGCTGCTAACCAAAAGGTTAGCAGTTCAAATCCACCAGCAGCTCCTTGGAAACCCTATGGGGCAGTTCTACTCTGTCCTATAGAGTTACTATGAGTCAGAATCCACTCAATGGCAATGGGTTTGGTTTGAGGTTTTGGTACATAACACTTGTAAAGGCTGAGAACCCAGGCAAGAAGTTAAATATATAAGAAGGGCTGTTTACTGTAGGCATACTCAGAGAGCTTCTAGTGAACTCATTTCCTGAACTTCTAGAGCAACAGAAATATAACCTGAGCCACAAGTGTGAACCAAAGATGTAATTTTAAATTTTCTAGTAGCCACATTTAAAAAAGTAAAAAGGTGAAATTAATTTTACTAATATTTAACCCAATAGATCAAAATATTATCATTTCAACAAGTAATCAGCATAAATATAATCTACATCCTTTCGTCAGTTTAGTCTTTAAAATCTCAATTCAGACTAGTGACATTTCAAGTGTTCAGTAGCCAAAAGTGACAACTGCATTGTACGGCGAAATTATAGTCACCGATATATACCAATTTTTTATAACAAGGAATAATCTCTCAATTTGGACACTTCAGCTAGCTTTAATCCCAATAAATTGAAATGGAGGGGCTTTAAGTCATAAAAAGGAATGAAATTTTATGAATCTAAAAGAAACAATGCAGAATAATGTGAATAAAATTCTTGGTCTTAGTCATGACTGGGCTACTTAGCTTCATAATACAAAAAAAGAATAGTGATTTCTAAGTCTGATCAAAGAACTGCTAAGTGGTTTTCCAAGTTTTCCTCTGGCATTACAATACTTTTCCTGTAATTGTTCCTAAAACTCCTCAGTTATCTCATAGCAATAAAAAAACATGATGCTAAAAAGTAGATGTTAACAGGAAATAGGGGAACTAAGTTATCGTTAACACCAACACAAGGAAATAATCTGATAAATCCAGAATGTAGGACACACTATGAGACAACAGGTGGTCAAATCTTTCTCAAAAACAAACAGAAACCAGTGGGGAACTGTTCTACATTAAAAAAGACTAAGCATGATAACCAAAAGCAATGCATAAACCATGACTGGTTCTAGTGCATTTGGGGAACTGGGAAAACCTGAATATGGATTAACTCTTAGATGATATTAGGATCTTAGTGTTAATTTTCCTAGGTGGAATGGTATTGTAGTTGGGTAAAAAAAAAGTCCTTATTCTTAGGAGAGGCATACTTAAGTATTTAGGGGTGAGGTGTTATGATGTTTGCGACGTATTTTCAAAGATTCAGCAAAGAAAAAAATCTATATAAAGTAAATATGGCAAAATGTTAACAGTTCTTAAATCTAGGTGCTAACTATACAGGTTTTTATTCATACTATTCTTTCTACTTTTTTATGTTTAAACATCCTCATTATAACCAGAGGGAAAAGGAGGGAGAATTCTAGATTAAAAGAGGTATAATAACCAAATGTGCTGTGGGAACCTTGATTAAATACTGGTTCTTGAAAAACAGCTAAAAAAGACCATTTTTTTAGAGCAATTGAGAAAATGGACTGGATATGACATGATATTAAGGAATTATTGTTAATATTCTTAGGTATAATGATGGTATTATGGTTATGTAGGTGAATATCCTTATGCTTGCTGAAGTATTTAGGAGTGAACTGTCTTAATGTCTACAACTTTCTTTGAAATGGTTTAGCAAGAAACAAAATAATTTACACATATAGGCATACCCACTCTCTACCAGCTAGCTAGCTAAAAAAATATGGCAAAACGTTAATCACTATTAACCCACATGGAAGGTTCATGGGTGAACATTCTACTATTCTTTCAGCCTGTTTTCTATGTTTACAATGTCTCATAATAGAAAGTTAACAAAATTTTAAAGCTAAAATAAAAGCACCTATCAATCTTCTATTTTCCTAAATTTCAGCAAATAGGATAAAATCACAGATCAAAACTGCTTATGCTTTCCCTCATGTAGATTCTCTTGAAAAGGACCAGCAAAGATGTGTTTACTTCTGTGTCCTCTCTGGTACTGTGCATATGTAACGGATGTTAAAATGTCCTTGTTTGCGACCTGCAGTGTGCTGGGTACAGACAAAAAAAAAGGATGGGGCCTATTTTCAAGGAGCTCAAAACAGTATGGTGTAAAATAGTCTAAATTCTCTCTTACTTCCCAACCAAATTTTTCATTTTTGTTTAGTTTCTTAAGTTGTTTCTAGAGATGATCTATAAAGTTAAGTCTCAGATCTGCCTGACTCAGTGTTTCTCAACATTTAGAAAGTAATGGATTCCTCTGATCAACATTAAAATCTCACACACTGCTAAGGCAAGAACCACTGACTACCTCCCATTTATCTTAACAGTATGTATTACTAAAAACTGAAAGGTTTACATTATATTACAAAAAAATGAAAAATTTCCCTGTGGCCAGGTCCTTATTAAGTTTTCCTAAGAATTAACTCCAGAAGGAAGCCTTAGCAACGTTTTTATTCTGATGAGACTCCCACAGTACCTAGCCATGGGGTAATAACCACCTCTGACGCTGTATATGCAAAAGAATACGATTTACAAAATTACTCAATAGTATTAACTTTCAGCCACTGTCACTATGGGCTACCTTCATCTGATAATTAAAATATAAAAGGGCTCTGCAGATAAGCACTTAAAAATCATTTACTGCTGTCAATTACCCACAGTATTGCCCTACCGGAGGGGAAATTTTATTTTCTATTCCACAAGTACTTCCACCTAGACTGAAGATGCAGTGTTTTTGTTTGTTTAGTACTGGGAAGCATTTGCGTTTAATGTATAAAGACAAAACAGGATTCCCCAGGGAAAGAGAGCAATAAAAATAGTACGGGGAAAAAAAAAATCAAAACATCAGAGACAAATGATTTACATAGTTGATGTGGGGCTGATTATCAATGAACATATAATAATTAAGAAATGTATTCTTTAGTTTTAATTACTACTGGCATATCAATACATTCTGAGAATAAAGATAAAATCCCATAAAATTGAGTTCTCTATTAAAAGTATTAGTTAATGACATTTCACAGCATTTCAGAGGGGGGAAAAAACATGCAAGGCTGCTGAGTGTTATTCAAAGGCGCAAATTTGTTTATTTTTCAAATGGTGTAAACAACCCTCCTTTGCAGATACTGTATTTTTATCACGAGATCTGGTAACTAAAGCTGAGGAACTGTTTCACGTGAAGGGTGTCACCCAAAGCGTCCTTTCTAGAAAGAAGAAAAGATGCAAGAGGTAAACAGAGCCCCAGAGGTAACCATGTGATTAGAAACCAATTAAGTTCAGCAATTACTGAAACTGCTTTCCCTCCTTTGGGCAAGAAAAGATCACAAGTGAGCCTCTGATATAAAAATGAAAATGCTTCCATGCAAAAAGGCCAAGGCTGCTTTGGAGAAAGACTATTTTTAAGATACCAAAACTATGAAAACGGTAAAATGTGCACAGGGATGTTTGATCAATGTAGGTAGAGAAATTACAGCCTGTTTGTTGAGAAATGTCAAAACGATGTTTTCAGACATATAAAATGTTTTTATGATCAAATTTAGTATTCAGAGGGAAATGGGGGGAAACAAAACTAGGTGAGATAGAAAAGAAAATCACCACTAGTGTCTACTGGTTTTCAAGAGCTATTTTATGTGTCCTTACTGTATTTTAGAAGAATAAGAATAAGAAACTGTATTAATACATCATTCAGAACTATGAAACTCCTCTCAACTCCAATTTCAACATATATTATTTAAATTAATTTTTAAGGAGAGAGCTAGTCTGACCCAGTTCAGATTTAATTACTTTGTGAAAAGAAAGAAAAGCTGAAGCAACTTGTAGTATTTTGAATTGAATAATTATCCTTCGACTTTAAAAGTACTTTAAAAATGAAACTACTCTACTACCTACCTGGTTCATTTTTCACCCACAAAACGTGTTTTAAAAAATCTAAATGCACAAGCTACAACAAATTAGGCTTCTTACACATAAACTATTCATTCCCTGTTTGGCTCCTGATCAGTCTGGGAATCTTATCTATAAAGACATACTGCCTTAACTAAATGATGAATCCTGTCTATTGCTTTCAAATGCACCAACCTTCTCAAAAACACTGGATGGGGTCATCAAACAAAACCTGATGTTCTGAATGATGGTATCGGTATGTCTCCAGCGTCTTCTATCATGCCGCAGCCAAGACTGCACAGCCTCGTACAGCTCTATCTCTGGGAACCTGCTCAGATGATCATTATCCAAATAAGACATGAGCTTCTCAAAGCTCAGATATGACAGGAAGTCAGGCCTGGACATGAGTGGCACAAAGTTGTCTAGCAGAAAAGCGTCCAACTTCTCCCTTACTCCCTCGATGTTTACACCGAAATCATCTAAGAGTCTCATTATTTCTGCACAATTTTCTAAGCAGATTTTCGCTAATAAAAAAGAGCAGCAGAACTTCACCACTTCTATAAGCTGCACATACATGGCAGCCTGAAGAATCTCATGAACAGTACTCATACTCAGTTCTATAGTTCCATAGTACATAAATTGAAGGACGTGGCTGAAGCCAGTAGCAGTTAGACCTTTTAAATGAATTTTGTCCTGATCGCGTTCCCTCATGTCGGCAGTAAACATAATCCTGAAGTAATCACTCTGGGTGGCCAGGAGTGCTTTATGGGCCTGGAACTGATGATCTTCAATGACCAGAGTGACATCAAGAAGCAATCCCTCCTCATACAGTGCTCTGAACCCAGCAGAGACACTGGTGTCATGGATGGAGGAACAAAATCCTTCCACGTCCCCTGCCATGAATCACCTGGAAAAAAGTAATCAAAGAAAACTATGTTAATCATTTCCATGCATTCTGATGATATTAATAACAGAAGACCTTAAACAATTTTTATAATTATTTCATTTCCACAGCTGAAGTCCTAAATGTACATACCTTTTGGGAGAAGACAACATAAAGGTTGGCAAACTAATGTTTTTGGCTTCCCTACCTGGGGGAAAATCTATTCAATTATATCAAACGATGGCAAATTAACTTGCAAACGATATATGCCTATCC
This sequence comes from Trichechus manatus latirostris, assembly GCF_000243295.1. Taxonomy (NCBI): domain Eukaryota; kingdom Metazoa; phylum Chordata; class Mammalia; order Sirenia; family Trichechidae; genus Trichechus; species Trichechus manatus. Next base: position 8,490,051 of record NW_004444036.1, read on the forward strand.
CACTGACTTTACACTGTTCATCAAATATATTTAAACATGGCCCAAAACTAGCAACACAAAAAGGATATCACATTCAAATATGAAATTATGATACAAAAAAGAAATTAAGCCAAAAGTAAACTGTTGGCCTTAGACTCCCAGAAAATTTAACCAAAGGATAAAATTTATCCAAAGGAAACAATCAGATAAATATGCAAAGGTGTACATACAATGTTTGTCTTTATAACCTTATTTATAAAAAAAATTGAAAAGTATTAAAACCCAACATAGCTTATTAAATATATTGTATTTTTACACAAATAACACATGACTTCTGTATTTGTTCACCAACTACACCCTAAGCAGGCTATACTAACTTTTTTACAGCCTTGCGGTGGGGGACAAAGCGGTTGGCAAACAAATGTAGAAGGCGTGCGTTATTTGCATAAAAATACGGTAGTACAGTCCTATAATGGATTACTGTAACTATTAAAAATGATGGCAATAATCTACCTATTCTGACAAAAGATATTCATTAGATACTATGTGAAAAAAAGCAATCATCTGTAATATAGTGAGTATATTTTTAAAAATTAAATACACACGTATATGCTTATATGAGAAAAAGTCTATATACCAATATATATCAAAATGATGCCCCCACCTGTTGCCGTCAAGTTGATTCCGACTCATAGTGACCCTAGGTAGTGGGATTTCAGGAAATGCTGAGGCTTTTCTTTTTCTTTTTACTTACCTCATTAACCTTATTTTTAAAAACAATGATCACGTACTGCCTATATATTTAAAATGTAAATATATTACTTCTAAGGAAATTAAACACCATCTGCGCATATCAGGGAAATTCTCTTAAGTAAAGCAGAATAAACTTATTCCGTCTATTAGACTGTTTATGAAGCAATTTTCTCCTTTTCACACAACCCCCCCCCACCCCGCAGGCCATCTATTTTCTCCTCAATTCTCATCCTCACACATCTCTGAGCTTCCTCCCCAATGACCCATCCTCCCATCCTTGAATTCCCTCTCAACCCTTTCCATTCTGCCCTGCAGAACCTTGTTTCAGTGTAAACAAACTCCTCTGCATGCTCATATCGGTAACAGAAAGGTCCCCCCCACTCCCTGATTTAAATAAAAGTTTTCCTTAAAGTCAGCTTCCAGGTCACCTGCCTCCTACCCCTCCCCCCACCCATCTTAGGAAAAACTACTGTTCCATAGCTTACAGACCTACCTTCTAAGCCTTCTTTTAGCCTTCTATTGCCCTGCAAGATAACATGCCAAAGCTATGAGGTACTCACAGTTTGTCCCCAATTTCTAAATAGCCAGGAGGCCATTAGATAAAGGAGACCAGTCATTAAGTGTGATTGCTCCATGAACATCATGTCCTTCCTCTCAGAGCCACAAAAACTGTCCAGGTGGAAATGGAAAATTTCTACGTGCACCTTCCTATGCATGGAGATGAAGAACTCAAAAAAGGACAATTACATGACACCCTGGTCACCCCCCGCTTCTGGAAGCTGTCGCAGTGGTAACAGAGAACTCTTCCACGCGTGCCTCCACCTGGAATTGTGGGTAAAGGACTCAAAAAAGGAGGCCTCAGCTACCATTATTGAACGTTTTGATCAAAGATTCTATAGAAGAATCCTGATCAAAAGGGGGAAACGCAGAACAGAATTTCAAATTCTCATGGAATCCAGGCTTTCTAGAGCCACTGAGGCTGGATGAACTCCTGAAACCATTGCCCTGAGATAATCTTTAAATCTTAAACCAAAATTACCCCCTGAAGTGTTCTTTAAACCAAACCAACCAAAAAAAAAAAAAAAACACCAAAAAATCCATTGCCGTCAAGTTGATTCCAACTCATAGCGGCCCTATAGTACAGAGTAAAACTGCCCTATACAGTTTTCAAGGAGTGGCTGGTGGATTCGAACTGCCGACCTTTTGGTTAGCAGCTGTAGCTTCTTAACCACTACACCACCAGGGTTTCCTAAACCAAACGGTTTAGCTTAATTAGTAAAGAATGTCTGCCCTGAGCACTGTGCTCTTTTAAAAAACTATATGGGATCAAATTGACAACAGTAACTCAAAAGATTAGATAGGAAGCTTAGAGAGCAGTGATTTTATATTAATGGAGAAGGAACAACACAGAAAAGGAGAGTGAGAATGTTGCACAACTTGAAAAATGTAATCAATCTCACTGAATTGTACATGTAGAAACTGTTGGATTGCTGTACGTTCTGCTGTGTATATTTTCAACAACAACTAAAAGAGTTTAAAAAAAGTGAGGGCCTACCTTCTGCCAGTTCCCCCTGACCAGGCAGGCCTAGTTAGGTGGGCTGAACACTTAGGCTACTCATGCTTCCACCTAGCACTGGCCACCCATTTTTGTACCCCAAAGCCCACATGACAAGCTACATGGGCAAACCATCAGGACTCAGAGGGTGAGGAGTGATAGAGGCCTCATCACGTACCCTCCCTTTCTGAGGCTTGTTGCCAAGATGATGAGTTGGGCACTCTCAGCTCATTTGCACGTTTAAGTATTGCCTGGCTGTTTTAGAATGACAAATAGCATGCAACCTTAATTGCTCTGGCTATTTTCAGAAACCAGAGCCCTTGTGGTACAGTGGTTAAGAGCTCAGCTGCTAACCAAAAGCTTGGCAGTTCAAATCCGCCAGCCGCTCCTTGGAAACTCTATGGGGGCAGTTCTACCCTGTCCTATAGGGTCACTATGAGTCAGAATTGACTTGATGGCAACGGGTTTTTGTTTTGTTTTGAGCCCTTTCCTAAAAGTTGGCCTTTCACTCAGATAAAAGCCCATCTTTTATTCCTCCTTGTCACTTATCATATACATAACCTCCTGATCAATCAATCTCTCCTCCACATCTGCTGACAACTTTGGCACCTGGCTAATAGTCACTTGCTTCATCTGGGGTCAAAGCTCCCTGACCACCTCAAGTCCTCTAACCTCCCTGTTACTCCATTTCAAAACACTACTCCCAAAAACCCTCGGACCTTGCTACAATCCAGAACTGGTCCACATCTGAAATTTTAACTGCCATCTTCCTACTCTGGCTTAACCTTCCTCCTCTCTTTTCACTTGGTCTGTCATCTCCTAACTTTACCCCTGTCCTTCTCCAGCTAGACTTTCTTGTACATCAGAGCAATCACTCTGGCCAGGGCCTTCTTTCCCCTACCCCTTTGCCTGTCCTCCATACCTATGCTACTATCCCAAAAACTATGCTGACTGGTATTATTGTAAACTTAGGTTCTTTAATTTCAGGTAGACCTTCAGCACCTGTGGGCTTCCCCCCACCCTTTGAACAGCTGTGAAGGCATTCCCTGCTGATGTATACTGATGTACAGTGAGAGCTGTCCCTAACTCAGGACAATTGATATGCACTTATCTCTGGGATACTATGACCATTTTTAAAACATCATTTAGAGCACCTTGAGCCTCATGACTTGGAGCTATGTGTTGGAGTTATTTGCTGACACACTATCCACAGGCTGTGTCAGCCCAGAAGACAAAAATCAAAGGATGTGGTAGCCAGTATCTATGACTGAATCCCTGCAGGTGGTAATGCTAGAATCCAAAGTTTTCTTCGTTCACTGGTTGGGTCTTTGGATGGACCATGAGTCCTCCAGTGAAGCAACTGGCAATGCAGTCAAATGCTGTCACCTCCTCTACCTCCTTCAGGGAGGTCGTCACTGCCAATGTTACCACTCTAATTACCAATTATCCTCCTTTATTTAATAAAAGAAGATCACCTATGTGTGCCAGGCACTATGTTAGGAATCCCCACTGTACTCTGGATTTGGTAAAGCCCTCAGTGTTTTGAGACGGAAAAGGTTATGGCTGCTAAGGGCACCACTTCTTCACTCTCTTGAGTAGGCTATCACTAGATCTTACCACTTTGTTTCATCAATATATTATCTATGACATCTTAGATTTAAGTTATGGACATATTAAGCCATTTATTCGCAGTTATCCCAGTCTGAGATCATTTCAAAAAAACTTGTTAATAATAAGAAAAAAGCCGGAAAGGATAATACACCAAAATGTTAAAAATGGTTCTCTTTGAATGGCAGAGTATCAAGTGATTTTACTTTTTTACCCCTTCCTTTTGCTAATCTGTGTTTTCTAATTTATCTGCAATGAAAGTATATTAATGGGAGGAAAAAAAAGTTCATTAAGGGGGGGACCTCATACCATCAAGAAAGCAGGGCTGGGAGCAGAGCGCATCCTTTCGACTGGGGTCCCTGTGCAGAGAAGCTCCTAGTCCGGGGGAACACCAAAGAGAAGAAGGCCGACAGAGAGAAAAAGACTTCCCCTGGAGCTGACACCCTGAATTTGGACTTTCGGCCTACCTTACTGTGAAGAAATATATTTCTCTTTGTTAAAGCCATCCACTTGTGGTATTTCTGTTGTAGCAGCACTAGATGACTAAGACAGAATTTGGTACTGAGAGTGGGTTGCTGCTCTAACAGATACCTAAAATGTGGAAGCAGTTTTAAAACTGTGAATGGATAGAAGTACAGCAGTGACAGAGGACCAGCAGCAGCAGAGAACCGACAGCAGCAGAACCAGGAGACCAGAGCAGGATGGCGCTGGAGCCGACCCACGGAGCGAGAGAGCTGAGTGCCTGTGTGCAGGAGGCTTCCTGACGGAGTGGGGTGCCTCCGGGCACTTATCGGTGAATCTAGGCTCGCCGACCCACGGAGCAAGAGCGCTGAGTGTCTGTGTGCACGAGGCTTTCTGGCGGAGTGGGGTGCTTCCCGGCACTTATACCGGTGGAACTACAGAGCTTTGGAACACTTGCCCCAGCAGGGCAGATGCGGGCATGAGGCCCGAGGGCCAAGAGGCCACAGGAAACAGAAGCAGAAGCTGAAGAGACAAGGGACACAAGAAGCCGAGCTACCTCAGTCTCAAAAGGTATGGCCATGACCTCAGGAGTTTCAAAGGTTGGAGCAATGGCCTCTGGTGCTTCTAAGGGTGGAGTCGCCACTCAGATGGACTGGGAGAATGGTGCGCCTAAAGCCAAAGGAGCAGAGTTGTTGTCCCAGTGGGCCTGGAAGGCGGAGCTGAAGCCCAGGGCCGAGGGGCCTCCACTCAGAATCCAGAGACTGTGGCCAATACCTGGAGTCTGGAGGGCAGGGCCATTGTGTAAATTGTCTCAAAGAACAGAGGATTATTTTCAAAGCCTTGAGGGCTAATGTAATGTGTTCTGCTGACTTGCCTGGTGCCTGTTATCACTTCTTTTCCTC